>NC_069004.1:32664450-32666070 GCF_001194135.2 Octopus bimaculoides
GAAACACCCATGTTTCCAAAGGTGAGTCATCCAAACCCCAAAGAATTCCTCTCAACACATGGCTATGATGCTCTCCCGCTACTTCTGCTCATGATCAGAGATGTAAATATCGCCAGTCACTAAGGGACATGCTCAACTGGTTAAGGTCAAACAACTGAGAAGCAAATCTGTGGTACTGAGCAGAATATTTGCTGTAGCCCATCTTTTATAAATAAAGAATTATTATAATTATTATTTACTTTTAATCTCATGTTTGTTACAATCACTCACGGAGACACACCCAGTATCCTAGGGCGAGTGATTATTATTATTATTATGTGACCACGGACAGTCCAGCAAAACAGTTACTCCATCAAAGTTTTACATTCAAGGATACTGGGAAATCAATGGTGTAGCTATAATGTGTCTGTATTTTATTGCTAAATGGTTAAGAAATTTGCTTTGTAACCATGAAGTCTCTGATTCAAAATGCTGCAAAAAAAAAAAAATAGAAAAAGAATCTCTGGCATCTTTGTTCACCTGTATGCATTTGTACAGTGTACAGATCTGTTACAAGTAATCAAGTTTGTTGCTGTTACCATGACTGTGATGAGAAAGCTAACAGTATTGACAATCAAGAGAGAAAAAAAAAACAAACAAGATTTTACAGTGTCTCGGCTGTCGACTTCAAAGATTGCACAAGACTATAACAGTTTTATCAATTGAATGACATAAAAAAGAAAAACCTCAACAAATGTGCTTGTGTTTTTACTTTTTTTTATATATATACTTTTTTCTGTATTCTTTCACATAATTATATTCAATATGACTTCTATTGTTTATGATCAGGTACACCCCTCAAACAATCAATTATCTGAACGAAATTTTCTCAGTCTGTCTCAGATAATTGAAGTCTTACTGTGTACTCTCTTAATTACATATCCCTAATAATGACACTGTGTCTCTGTCTGGGTTCTGCTTTACTCTACACAGCACATAATGATCTCAGTAAGTTTTTTCTATGTCACAATAGTCATGCAGAATATATTAGGTTATTTATTATACATTACTTAATGATGTCATCTGAGTTCTTGCTTCACCAGTCATAGATTTTTATTAATGTACAGCTTGCTCGCGACATCTTTATGTCTCTCACTTCACTCTCATTCTCTTTATTTATTTATCCTCCTCATCATCAACATTGTTTAACATCTGTTTTCCATCCTGGCATGGGTTAGATGGTTTGACATGGAGCTGGCCAACTGGGAGCTGTCCAGACTCCAATTGTACATTGTGGCATGCTTTCCATGACTGGATGCCCTTCTTAACACCAGCCACTTAACAGAGTCTGCTGGATGCATTTTACATGCAACTGGCATATATATATATATATATATATATATATACTTTTTATTTTGCGCCCTTTTAAAGCCTAGCCAGGCTCACGGGCCCGGTTTCCTGATTTCTATGGCGTATGTGTTCCCCCCAGCTGGACGGGATGCCAGTCCATCGCAGCGTTACTCAAGAAACAAGAAGAAAGTGTGAGAGAAAGTTGGGGCAAAAGAGAAAAACAGGGGTCGCCACCCCCCCCCTGCCAGAGCCTTGTGGAGATTTCGGTATTTTTCGCTCAATAAACACACA
>NC_069004.1:32666690-32668644 GCF_001194135.2 Octopus bimaculoides
ATATATATATATATATATATACCACAGAACTTCCCAAACCTAGGCATGAATATCTAAGTGTAATTAGATTACCTATGATGAAAAACCAACCAATACTAATGTTAGTGATCTCCACAGACTATGAATCCATAAAAATCTTCATCTTTGGAAGAATAAAAGATAACTCAGAACAATGAAACTAAAATATAAGAAATTCACAATCAAGCATAACAAATGTGTTTTCCTGTATTCCCATCATCAGCTGCCAAACAGATATGTGTGTGTGTGTTTGTGTTTGTGTATAATGTCAGTGTATAGGGATAAAATTATCCAGACAGGTACCGTAGTAGCTCTCTGGTATATTCCAGGTTATAGCTAATTGCATCAAGTAGTACAAATTATCAACGGTCACTAAGTTTTAGCAATCTCACTGTAATTATTCCAATAGGTAACTCCAGATTCATTTCCATGAATTATGAATATTATCAAGATATTATAATCCAGATAATATAATCAAATGAATATTGTCTTCGCTTGACATCTTAAACTAACCACATGTAAATAAATGAATTTAGTTCGCCTCGAATGACACTTCTGAAAGAACCCTGAATGGAAATGCACAGAAGATTATGATGGGTTGTATGCACAACTGCAAATACACTGTGCAGCTGAAACATGTGCCGGTCATTGTTATCACATAATTATGCTGTACAACCAACTGTAGAATTAAATGGAACAAAATATTGATGATCTACCTGTTTCCATATTCATTATAATTGTTTGAAATATATATATATATATATATATATATACATATATATATACATGTATGTGTGCATGTACACATGAGTGCAAGCGTATTAGTGTCATCATTTACCATAATCATTTTCCCAGTCTATTTTTTGGGGCCTGCATAGAACAGACAAGACTTCTTTGAGGCAGAATGCATAGGCGCAGGTGTGGCTGTTTTGGTAAGAAGTTTGCTTCCCAACCACGTGGTTTTTGGTTCTGTCCCCTTGTGTGGCACTTTGGGCGAGTGTCTTCTATAGTCCTGGGTCAACCAAAACCTTGTGAGTGGATTTAGTGGATGGAAACTAAAAGAAGCCCATCGTATATATGTATCTTCATGTGTGTGTGAATCTATGTGTGCGTGTATTTATGTGTGTGTGTGTGTATCTATGCATGTGTGTGTCTTTCTATTTATCCCCCACTACCACTTGGCAATAAGTGTTGGTTTGTTTGTGCCCCATAACTTAGCAGTTCGACAAAAGAGACTGATAGAATAAGTACCAAACTTTTTTTTTAAATGTTCTGGGGGCAATTCATTCAACTAAAACCCTTCAAAGTGGTGCCCCAGCAAGGCCACAGTCCAATTTCTGAAACAAATAAAAGATGCGAGATGTATTTGTATATATAAATACACACAATACAAAAACACACACACACACACACACACACACCTTCTGCTTTGCCTCTCTCTCTCTCTATATATATATATCTATCTGTCTCTCTGTCTCTCTAACTATATCTATCTGTCTCTCTGTCTCTCTAACTATATCTGTCTGTCTGTCTGTCTCTCTAACTATGGAGTGATATTGTGTTCTGTTTGCAATGTTACAATCAATACATCTTGACACTGACACTATTAGGAAAATAGTATAGGATGGGGTAGGGTGTACGTGTGTGTGTGTGTCGGCCACTAGTTGCTGCTGTTGCTGCTGTTGTTGCTGGTGTAGTCGGTGCAGCAGCAGCAGCAGTTTTCATATATTCTGTGCTTTCTTTCCTCTCAATCACCGCAATAAATGATGCGTAGTAATGCATGCATGATGGAGGAGGAGGAGGAGGAGGAGAGAGAGGGGGAGGAGGGGTGGCATGAAGAGAGCCGAGTCGGGTAGTTTGGTCTGCAGTGTATTATTAGTTATGTAGGTAGGGTAGTTAGGGGTGGGTAGGGAGGTAATATAAGTGGTGCAGATAT
>NC_069004.1:32668774-32671701 GCF_001194135.2 Octopus bimaculoides
ATGCTGTTTATGTTGATTGTTGTTGTGGTGTCTGTGATTGTGGTAGTGGTGATTATGTTGTTTGCTGTGGTGGTGGTGATGGTCATGGTGGTGGTGGTGGTGGTGGTGGTGGTTGTAGTTGTTTGGTAGTGGAAGAGTGTCAGTGGTTAGGTGATGGTGGTGGTTGTGCTTATTATGATGCTAATGATGGTGATGATGGTGTAAGATCGGTTGAACAGCATGCCTGTTGCAACAGCAGCAAGAACATCATCATAAGAAACAGCAGCTGTAGTAGCAGTAATAGTAGTGTGGTGGTGGCTGTGGCGGCAGCGGTGGTGGAAGTAGAATGATGAATGACACAATGACAACAGGAACAGCTGAATGTCTTTTCTGCAAAATATCAAAGCCAGTCGCGGATGAGTGACTACAAGTTTAGGGGGTCAGCAAGCTGGCTGCAGCTGTTGCTGTTGTTTATGAAATTTGACTGCTATGTCTAGCAAGTCGAGCAACCACGTAATAGCTCTCATGTCTTGTATTTTGATGTTGTTGTTGTTTAACTCCTTGTCAGTCCATTTCACTATCTAATGATGAAAGGCATTCCAGGTGGGACCATCCCATATATTTTTTCAAGCTTATCATCTGAGTGTGATCAGAGGGAAATTTGGTTCTTATTTCTAGCATCTTGATTGACCATGTAGAACTCACGTATTTCTGCTGTTGTATGCCTTGGTATTTCGAGATCGCTGTTTTGTAACCGAATAGCCTTACAGATGATGTCACCGTTGTTATTGATATTGTTGTTTGTAGTGGTGGTGGTGGTGGCAGAGGGGGTGATTATAATAATAAATCATCATAACAATAATTTATTCTTTTATTAGCCACAGGGGCTCGTATAAAATAACATTAAAAGACACGTAACAACATAAAAGACAAAAACAAGACGGTACAATGGGTTTTACAGCGTGTAAACAATATAAATACCAATTAAAATTGAACAAATTAAAACTCCCAATTGGGGTGGGGGCGCTTTAAGGTCCTTGTGGAATTACAAGTGCACACTCAGAATTGGTCCTTTCACACTGGCCATTCTTAATAATAATAATGATAATAATAATTACAGTTATAATTTCTTTTATTGACACAAAAAGTTGGGGTTACATTGATCAAAAAGGAAATCAACAATAAGAATAAACTACTGCTGCTGCTAATAATAATAATAATAATGATAATAATAATGATGATGATGATGATGATGACAAAAGCAACAATAATATTCGTTCCTCTGGCCCCTGTGCCGGTGGCATGTAAAAACCACCATCCAATCGTGGTCGATGCCAGCTCCCTCTGGCCCCTGTGTCGGTGGCACGTAAAAAGCAGCCACTACATTCTCAGAGTGGTTGGCGTTAGGAAGGGCATCCAGCTGTAGAAACTTCTGCCAGATCAGATTGGAGCCTGGTGCAACCTCCTGGCTTCCCAGACCCCAGTCAAACCATCCAACCCATGCCAGCATGGAAAACGGACGTTAAACGATGATGATGATGATCCTGTCAAGGCCATCTTTTCTTTTCATCCTTTTGGCATCATTAAAATAAAATCTTTTTGGGCTCCACACACACACACACACACACACACACACACACACACACACACACACACACACACACACACACACACACACACACACACACACACACACACACACACACTCACACATAGAAACTTACATACATAATATGCTCATGCAGATGCACACAAACACACACATACTTATACAGACACCTACAAACACAAACAAATATACACCCCGCCACTTACACAGATACACACACACACACACACACATAAATCAGTGAGATCAACTTACCTTATTGACTTACCCCGCCTCTAAAATTGCTGGCCTTGTGCCAGGATTAGAAAGAATTATTCGTACAAGGACTCCATCCTCCATGTGTTTGCATATTTTTGTCTGCGCTGTATACTTCCATTTTTTAATCTCGCCTCCTCCGTCTCTCCTTTGCTTCTCTTCAGCTTTTTACGTAACCGCCCCACAAGCAAATAGTAAACCATTCTTGTTAAGTCCCACCACCACCACCACCACCTAACCAATGCCTCCTGTTGTTGTTGTTATTAGCGATAATAAGGCAGCGAGCTGGCAGAATCGTTAGCGTGCTGGACGAAATGCTGAGCGGCGGTATTTCATCCATCGCTACATTCTGAGTTCAAATCCTGCTGAGGTCGACTTTGCCTTTCATCCTTTCGGGGTTGAACACTGGGGTCGATGTAATTGACTCATCCCCTTCCTCAAAATTGCTGCCCTTGTGGCAAAATTTTAAGCCGTTATCATTAGCAACAGTTTGTGGCATTTCATCCATCTTCATGTTCTGAGTTCAAATTCTGCCAAGGTCAACTTTACCATTCATCATTTTGGGGTCAATAAAATAAGTACCAGTGAAATACTGGGGTTGATGTCATCGACTTCATCCCCTCCCTTGAAATTACTGGCCTTGTGTCAGAATTTTAAACCATTATTATTGGCAACATTTTATTATTATTATTATTATTATTGCCAGTGCCGCCTGACTGGCTCTTGTGCCAGTGGTACATAAAAAGCACCCACTACACTCTCAAAGTGGTTAGCATTAGGAAGGGCATCCAGCTGTAGAAACCTTGCCAAATCACACTGGAACCTGGTGCAGCCTCTCGACTTGCCAGTTCTCAGTCAAACCGTCCAACCCATGCCAGCAGGGAAAGCAGACGTTAAACAACGATGACGACGATGATGATTTTCACTTTCTTAGTTCAAATTCCACCGAGGTTAGCTTTGCCTTTCATCCTTTTGGGGTTGATAAATTAAGTACCATTGGAGTACTGGGGTCAGTGTAATCAACTAGTCCCGTCTTGCCAAATTTCAGGCTTTGTGCTTCCAGTAGAAAGGATTATTATTATTA
>NC_069004.1:32671754-32673317 GCF_001194135.2 Octopus bimaculoides
CCCCACATTGTATTGTGTTGTACTGTCCCCAATGTTTTTTTTGTGAATCCTTAGGGGTAAATAAAGAATGCATTATTATTATTATTATTATTAAGGTTGTTTAAGGCGGTGAGCTGGCAGAATCATTAACATGCCGGGCAAAATGCTTAGTGGCACTTCATCCATTTTTACGTTCTGTGTTCAAATTCCACCGAGGTTAGCTTTGCCTTTCATCCTTTTGGGGTTGATAAATTAAGTACCATTGGAGTACTGGGGTCAGTGTAATCAACTAGTCCCGTCTTGCCAAATTTCAGGCTTTGTGCTTCCAGTAGAAAGGATTATTATTATTATTATTATTATTATTATTATTATAATCATTATTATTAGTGCTGTTATGTAATTGGCAATGATGTTGCTGGATTGTACTGTGGCAATGAGGATAATTTATGAGAAGCAAGGGATAGGTGAGGGTGGTGACTGTTGAGGAATAACTCTCTTTGTTGTTGTTTTTGCGGCAGCGAGGTGCTGATTATACACCGGGGATTATGATAATTTATGAGATGTGGTAGAGGGAAGAGGTGGGTGGGAAGATTTATGAGGATTACTGATGGTGGTGATGACGATGGTGATAATTGTTGTTAATACTGCTGCTGACAATATTCAATCATCCAACGTCGATCAAGCAGAGCTAACAGACGACTAACGAGAGTAGCCAATCGAAAATGTTTAACAGTGGCACAGACACACACGCACACATACATACATGCACACATGTATTGCATGTGTGCATACACACACAGACATACAAATAGACATGCAAGCACAGACATAGACACACAAACACACTCAAACAGCTACACACATGCATATACACAGACATACACTCACGTATACATATATACACATGCACAAAGAACACAGACACACACACACACACATGTATGCATACACACGGAATACACATGTGCACACACACACACACACATATAGGCATCTACATACACTTACACAAACTCACACACACAAACATACATGTAGACACAAACATTCATCCAGATGCACATACGCACGCACACACGCACACAGCCATTCACAGACATGCATCCACACATACACGCACACACACACACACAGCTCCCCCCTCACACACAGATGCAAAGGATGAGGGGGGGATTTGACCTACTTACCATTTACCCCTCCTCCTCCTCCTCCTTCCTCTCTTATTCATTGTATTGATTCTGAAATGAAAGAGGAAGGCCAGGTTGACCTTGTCTCTATTTGAACTCTAACCTCTTCACTCAGAACGTTTAACCATTGCATGGATGCCCTCACCAGACCAGTGCAGGGATTGCCAAGCAACAGTGAAAGGGTGTGGCATGTTGCTGGGTCTAGGGGATGGTATTTTTGGGAAGTTTGGGTTGAAGGTAATGTGTGTGTGTGTGTGTGTGGCTTCATTTTTGAAGGATTCTGTCCGTGTTAAGTTTGCGATTCCAGACAAACAAGCTAATCAATGGTTCCAATGACTGAAACAAGGGAAAGCTAACAGATGTATGTATATATATATATATATATATATATATATAT
>NC_069004.1:32673327-32675833 GCF_001194135.2 Octopus bimaculoides
TATATACACACATATATATATATATATATATACACAGTGGGATGACTTTCAGTTTCCATCTACTAAATTTACTCACGTGGCTTTGGTTGGCCTGGGGCTTTTGTAGAAGAAACTTGTCCAAAGTACTGCACTGAGGGAATGAACTACACAGTCATGTCAGCACTTGTATGTAAGTGTGTGCTGACATACATAAAGGTTGAAGGGTCAAGACCCCCTTCAGTCATGAATGACCATGAGGTTGCATCTAGATAGTTACCCCCTGAGGCACAAGTCCAGGCAATGTTGTTTATGGAAGACCAACAGCCACCCTTCTACATGCCAGTGATGTTATCCAAGGGAAAAGCAAAGGCTATGATACAGTTTGGCACCAGTGATGTCACAACTCATTTCTACAGCTGAGGGAACTGGAGCAACGTGTAATAAAGTGTCTTGCTCAAGAACACAGCACACATCCTGGTCCAGGAATCAAACTCACCACCTTATGATTGTGAGCCCAACGCTGTGACTACTGAGCCATGCACCTTTACATACATACATATGTACATAGTTTGACAGATGTATGTATGTAGATAAATATACAAATAGCTAAACAGATAATGGCTGGATAGATAGATAAAATATAGATGATATGTGTATTAACTTTCACAAAGAAAAGTCTGACAGTGACTTCGAAGTTTGGCTTGCTTGTCTTCAATGTAATAAATCTGTATTTTACTCAAAAGCATGGAGTAATTTCTTCAGTGTTTGAGGCTAAAACTAAATTGATTTTATATATAACTTGATAAAAAGCAAACAGCAACACACACACATTTACATAAATATTAGATATTATAAGCATTATTAGTATGCTCACTTTATTGGCAAATATATGAGTGGCTGTTTTTTTTTACTAACATAGATTTTTAGATGACTAAATGAATATAGACTTGGTGGAAATTTTTCTACTTGTATATGTTGTGGTGAAATTTTCCTGTTTGAATTTGGACTTAAATCTCACATACAAGAACATAATAGAGCACTTCTTATTGATTATAGTACATACCTATTAATTCACCCTTCTCAATGCCACATGCATCACAGGATCTGCAAATCTCAAAGAGATCCAAAGAAACATTTCAAGGTTCAGCAACATCAGACACCGCACACAGCCAGTTCGAACTGCACCAAAGCAAGTGCGCAATTTATGTGGATGTCTTCTTAAAAGTATGTGTGTTCTAGGAAGCTACATAAGGTCTCATGCCAAAACTGAGTGTCTTGTGCACTGAAGTGGTCAAGCTTTGTACTGAGCAGACAACCATCACATGTATATATTTGTGTGTGTGTACATACATGTGTGTTTGTGTGGGTGGGTGTATGTATGTATGTATATATATATGTTCAGATTCAGAGAGAGTGAGAAAAAGACAGATGGCCCTGGAACAGATAATAATTGCAATCTTTTAGCCTCGTTTAAATCACAGACAATGTGGTCTTGTTCCTTTAATTAAATCAATTCAATTATGAATATGCAATTACATGTGCCACACTGAGAATATTATTTGTCTGCAGTGATAGCCATGGTGGTTTTGTTGGATGGACATGATGGTGATGGCGGTGGCCGTGGTGATGACGGTGGGGTCTTGGTGACAGTGGAAGTGATTGTTTCAGTTAACCTTTAGGCCTGTCTACACAAGAAGTTATCCAAGCAGGCACCAAATAATTGTTCTGGTTTAATATTACATTCTAGCGCATGGCAAGAATGTAATATTCTATGAAATATCTTGAAACTCATTACTACAAGATTCTAGTCATCACCACCACCACGACCACCACCATCAACAACAACAACAACAACTATATAATTGTATTTATTAGATTTATATATGAATTTTATATTGTGGTTTGTGAACAGGAGTGTTATTGGTTGAAATGTTCCAATGGGCCATATATTGCATTTCTGGCGGCAGCAGCAATGACAAGGGAGTATTTATAACTCAGTGAAGAACATATATCTCAATGTACTCTGTTTGAAATGCAGTGGTTTTTGAAAAGTACTTCACTGAAATACATCAGGGGAAGCTATATACATACAGAAATAGATATGTGTGTTTGTGTGTTTGTGAGGGTGTGTATATATATATGCGTATATGTGAGGGTGTGTGTGTGTATATATATATGCGTATAAGAAGAGATGACCACTAAGTGGACATCCAATATGCTAGAAAGAGGTCATCCGGGTCGTTGATGACCTCTTTCTAGCATATTGGATGTCCACTTAGTGGTCATCCCTTCTTATACACATGTAATACAACTTTTCTGAATTTTCAGATTCTTTATATGCTAGGCCACTGGTTTTTAATTGATGTTAATTAAATTAATATCCAATTTATCACCCTTGCCTGATCAAAGAAAATGGATTTTTTTTTTCAAGTGGTTTGTTATTGAGCATTTGATTTCAATTGCTACAATCACATGCATACATGTATATAAAAATATGTCCATAGATATGAGTGTGTGTGTGTGTGTG
>NC_069004.1:32675968-32680528 GCF_001194135.2 Octopus bimaculoides
ATATATATATATATATATATATATATATATACATTCATTCATTCAGACACACACATGTGGTCATGAATGTTTGGTGATAATCAAAAGACTATAACCATGAATACAAGCACCCAAAATAGGGTCCTTGCAAAGATCCTCTGGGTTAACATTATCCAACAGGGTACATAGCTTGGGAATCAGAGATCCTCTTCAGCTCAAGCTGCTGCTTCCCTGCTTCGAGGGGTCACAGCTTCAGTAGTAAGGACATGTGATTATAATATTGCAGGGAAGAATTGCAAGATGAATTCTTCAAGCTAATCCAACAGGCTGGAGACCTAGGGAGTAGATTAAGGATTGAGATGGCTGGATTAAATGATATCGACAGGCTCAGTTGGTTATGTTTGGGAATCCAGCCAAAAACTGATGGTTACTTCTGAAAGGGCCTTATGGGAGAAGTGCCTGAGGATTTTGACTTCACGACCCTCTCGGGAATAGTGGGTGGAGTAGATCAAAGGGTCGATATATTTGTGTGTGTATGTGTAATATATATGGATAGATGTGTGTGTGTGTATACACACGTGGATGTGTATATGTATATATATATACACACATACACATGTATATGTGTGTTTTGATATAATATGTATATATTCATACATACACACATACACACACATGTATGTATGTATATATGTATGTATATATGCATGTATATAAACACGCACGTGTGTGTGTGTGTGTGTGTGTGTGTGTGTGTGTGAGGCGTTATTCTGATGTTATTCTATTATATGCATGGAGTACTTTTCTGTCATTGTCTGGACACACACTCCCTCGTATTCCATACAATTGGTAGTTTTTTTTAGAAGTTATAATTTTTTTTCTTTTCCTTCACTTCCTTCTCTTTTGGTCCCATTCTTCTACTCCGCTTTTATTTGTTAATCTCACCCCATTTCAAAGTCAATAGAAAGAATAAAAGAGAGAAATGAAACGAAATGGAAAATTCCAAACCTGTAAATGTTGTAGCTTGCTGAGTTACCTCCCTTTACATAGCAGAAACAAAATTTCCTTGAGCAAACAATTATACTTCACTTCCAGCCCCCCAGGGACCGGTAGGAACTTGGGCTCATATCTGAGTTCTGTGGTACTAAGGAGTTGAGGGAGTGAGTCTTTTTCATTGGGTCATTATATCCAAGTTTAAAAAAGAGGTGGGGGTCACCCACTCAACACATGGAGAGAAAGGCTCACTACATGTTTTAAGTTATACATCTCCATTCACATCCTGAGTGTTTTATCTTACGTATCTTTCACATGGTTCGGTCATTGGACTACTGTCATGCTGGAGCACCATCTCGAAGGGTTTAGTTGAACAAATAAACCCTAGTACTTATTTTAATATTTGTTACTTATTCTATTGTTCTCTTGCTGGACTGCTAGGCTGTGGGGGATGTAAGCAAACCAACACCGTTTGTCAAGCAATGGTGGAGGACCATCTGAAACACACATACACATGGGATGAACTTCCACACAGTTTCCATCTAGCAGATTCACTCACAAGGCATTGGTCAGCCCAGGGCTATTGGAGAAGACGCAACCTGAGGTGGTTTGTAGTGGGACCAAATCTGAAGAAATTGTGTGGTTGTAAAGCAAGCTTAAACCCCTCTTTTTGACTGGTCTCTTGTTTTATCAATCTTTGAAATACATGGTTATCCAGTAAATGAAACATTAGGCAAAAATGTTACCCCCTTAATGCATGATAAAGGGCCATTGCTAAATACAACTCTACTGGATCTACCAATCCCACTGAATTCTGTGATTTAGTCAAGAGGTATTTCCACAGATCATCATCATCGTCGTCATCATCTTCATCATTTAATATCAGTTTTCCATCCTGGCACGGGTTGGATGGTTTGACAGGAACCAGCAAGCCACAGGATTGTGTTGAGCTCCAGTGTCAGCTTTGGCATGGTTTCTATGACTGGACACTCTTCTTGACTCCAGCTACTTTTCAGTGTGTACTGGGCTTTTTTTTTTTTTTTTCTTGCCACCAGCACTGGTGAAGTTGCTAGGCAACTTGTAACACAAGAAAGAACATGAGAGGGAAAAGGGGGAAAATCCATCCCCTTGTTGTGAGGGTGGGTGGCAGAGATAGTTATATGCCAAGTGTTGAAGGCCTTAAAATTTATGACAGGGGACCAAATCACTACATAAGTGATCTTAATCATTTGTCATTCATAGTGGGTCAGACTGCATTCACTAAGTCCAGTACCAGTAATAACAAGGGGACAGAGAGGGAGCATGGCTGGATGAATGGATGTGAGCCAACCATCCAGTTTGAATACCTTTAATCTTTGTTGTTTCTTCTGGGTCTATAATGAGCAGGTGTTCCAGCCATGCTCATCCCATCCTTTCATCAGTCACACAGTGTAACTTGAACTACATTATCTTATCTTTTATCTTTTGCTTGTTTTAGTCATTAGACTGCAGCCATTCTGGGGAATTGTCTTGAAGAATTTTAGTTGAACAAATCCACCTCCATATTTCTTTTTATTGGTATCTTTTGTTGAACTGTTAAGTTATGGGGATGTAAACACACTAACACCAATTGTCAAGCAGTGGTGAGACACACACACACGCACGCATGCATGCCAGGCTTCTTTCAGCTTCCATCTGCCAAATCCACTTGTAAGGCTTTGGCCAGAACAAGGCTATAGTAGAAGACATTTGCTCAAGGTGCCACACAATGGGACTGAACCCAGAACCATGTGGTTGGGAAGTACACTTCTTACAACATATCCACGCCTATGTGTCATTCTTTTGTTTTTTAACATGACAAAGTGTGTTTGAGAGAAATCTGGCTGCTATTTCTAGCGCATTGAGTGTCCATATAAAGCAATCACACACAAACTGCAGCTCACAGAAGTTTCTTAATGGCATGCTTAATAAAAAATTACCTTAATTTTTGAGTAGTATAGCCCACCTGATGATGAGTTGTGTTTCATGCTGTCCACTTCTTGAAAGGGGTTGTCTTTACTTGTTCCTCCTTATTTTATAAGCAATGTTGTTTTGCCCCAGGTCAACTCTGATCCCAGCACACCTATGATTGAACCGACGTTTTGCTATTGAAGATGTCTCGTCTCTTATTCAAATACATATCTAGGACCTCATTATTATCCTGTGCCTTTTTTAATGACACAAAATTAAGTTCGTTTCATGCCCACTTGTCATTTAAAAAAATTTTTTTAACTACAATAAAGATTTGATTTGAGGAAGATTTGGCTAATATTTCATGCTGATCAAATAAAACCTATTGGGATTCAGATATTGACTTTGCTTATGTCATTCTGATCTGACAGACCTATAGTCAAAACTCTTCCAGATGTGACCAATCCATTTGTTTTTTGGGTTTTTTTGTAAAAATACTCTATTTATGATTACATTATTGAATATATTCGATCTTTTTTCTTTTTTTTTTTTTGAGATTCATTTGGCTACTAATTCTATCAGGTCACCCTAACTCTCAGAATTTTCTTCTGTGTGTCTGTGACGCCCTAGACATGCTACATAGGTGCGTTTACATCTCCATAACTTAGCAGTTCAGAAAAAGAGACTGATAGAATAAGTACTAGGTTTACAAAGAATAAGTCCTGGGGTCAATTTCTGTGACTAAAAACCCATTCAGGTGGTACTCCAGCATGACCGCTGTCAAATGACAAAAACAAATAACAGAATAACAGAAAGTGTGTGTGTGTGTGTGTGCGCATATACATTATATATTCCACTGTATATGTAGTGGAAATGCGTAGTTACATATATGAATTTAATTGTTTGTGGATTAATTGTAACTTTGATTTGATGAAAACGACAATGAAAACCATTTGAAAAAGAAATAGATATCACTGTGCTTCCACGTGGGAAAGACATCATCTGGCAGCAATGTGGAAAGTCTGCCTGGGAAATCACACAAAGTATCTGAGAGAGTAAAGATAGCAGCTAGGAGTGAAGCGATTAAACGTTGACTTTTAACTGTGTATGAGTGGTTGAAAGTGTTGTAGATGTGTCTCTATATTGTGTAAGAATAGGACCGAAAGATGTTGAATATGAAGAGAACTGCAAGAAAGAGACCGATGATTCAACTCTTTTGTTACCATTATTTCTGTTGAAACACTCTGCCTTTATTTCAATTGATTTTGAAAATAATGGAGAATTTAGTAAAATAACCTTGTCATTACTAAGCTCGTGTTTGAGACATAAATTAACATGAAATCTCATGAAAGGCGCAGGAGTGGCTGTGTGGTAAGTAGCTTGCTTACCAACCACATGGTTCTGGGTTCAGTCCCACTGCGTGGCACCTTGGGCAGGTTTCTTCTACTATAGCCTTGGGCTGACCAAAGCCTTGTGAGTGGATGCCAGTAGCCTCTGACTGACTCCTGTGCTGGTAGCACATAAAAAGCACCATCCAAACGTGAGCAATGCCAGTGCCACTAGTGGCACGTAAAAAGCAGCCACTACATTCTTGGAGTGATTGGCGTTAGGAAGGGCATCCAGCTGTAGAAACATTGCCAGATCAGATTGGAGCCTGGT
>NC_069004.1:32680755-32687287 GCF_001194135.2 Octopus bimaculoides
ATATATATATATATATATATATATATATATATACACACACACACACACACACACACATACACTATTTTATCAAAGCCATGATAAACTTCACAAACTGTGAACAACTTCAGCAAAATATATTTTATGAGGTTTATTCAGTTTTAACAAAATAGCATTTTGCCCCGCCTTTTTGATATGCAAGTTCTACTTTTTCCACCTCGTTTTGCACGGATGTGCTTGCTGACTCTCACACACACACACACACACATATTGCTGAGATCATAGCAATTTAGAAACTTTCAAGAGAGTATGATGTAATTCTTTTTTATTTCAGTAAAGCTCGGTGTAGATAAAGCTATAAATAACAACAGCATGTAAATATAAAGTTTTTAAAAAAATTCCTTTGCATAGAAAAGGTCCCAGGCTATCCATGGGTCACAAACTCACATCTTCTCTAAGCACAACTGATGTTCTACCATTGGACCAAAACAATCCTTTGAACTTCTTTATCTGTTTTAGCAACTATTCTTACTAACGAAGACTGTATTAGAATGTCTGTCATGTTTATGAAAGATATCAGTTCAAGTCACACAGGCAGCCTTTGACTTTTCTATCCAAAGGGGTTTTTAAACCTAATGTTTAACACTCCTTTATGGCTTTGTTTGCTTTGACTTCCACTATTCCAAAAAAAGATATCTGGGTAAATTGGAAACAGTTTTTTTATTTCGATTTGTAATATTGGTTTCAAATTTTGGCACAAGGCCAGCAATGTCTGGTGGGAAAGTAAGTTGATTACACTGACCCCTAGTGGTACTTGTTTCCTCAACCCCGAAAGGATGAAAGGCAAAGTAGATCTCAGTGGAATTTGAACTCAGAACATAAAAAGCCAGCTAAATACCACCATATATATATATACAGAGAGAGAGAGATTTTAATTATAATGTATTTGTAATTTTGTATTGTTAGATTGTTCTAAAAATATGCAAGAACTGAATAAACATTGAAAGAATGAACAACAATAAAAGACTCTATTTGTGTGTGTGTGTGTGTGTGTGTGTGTGGGTGTGGGTGTGTGTGTGAGTGAGAGAGAGAGAGAGAGAGAGAGAGAGAGAGAGAGAGAGAGAGAGAGAGAGTGAGTGAGTGAGAGATGTAAAGGGTAGTTCTCAATAGTGAGGTCGTTTCTGAACATCTATTGAGAATAAACTAGTTCAGGGAAGCATCTAGAAACTCAAACATTTGGTCTAGTAATAGTAGTAGTAGTAGTAGTAGTAGTAGTAGTAATGGCAACAGTGTTTCTATTGGTATACACACACGCGCACGTGTGCACATGCTCATAGGTGCGAGAGCATGTGTATGTTTAAAAATAGACTGCAGCATGGCTGAATGCCTTAGAAGCTTGCTTCTCAATCACATGATCCAAGGTTCAATTTCACAGCATGACATCTTGGCCAAGCATCATTTACCATGATCTTGGGTGGTTGACCCTTGTTACAGGCACTGAGCAGATGGAAACTGTGTGGAAGCTCTCCCAATGGATTGTACCTCTAATTCAAAAGGTACAGACTTGTCACACACTATCTTATGCTGGTTGTTTAAAAGTAAACATACGTGTAGAATACTCAGCCACATACATGCTAATTAAATGGCCAGGAAATTCAGTTAATTGAGCAATTAAGTGCTTATTGCCTGAACTGATAATTATATTTACATCCTAATACATAAATCTCTAAATCTCTTTTTGTTTATATATATATATATATACATGATGTGTGTGTGTGTATATATATATATATATATATATATATATATATATATATATATATATATATATATATATATATATATATATATATATATACATCATCATCATCATCATCGTTTAACGTCCGCTTTCCATGCTAGCATGGGTTGGACGATTTGATTGAGGACTAGTGAAACTGGATGGCAACACCAGGCTCCAATCTGATTTGGCAGTGTTTCTACAGCTGGATGCCCTTCCTAACGCCAACCACTCAGAGAGTGTAAGGGGCTTTTTTTATGAGTACCACCTGATTAGTTGAATTCATATATTGTGATTTACATATAAACAAGCATGTTTGTTTATATGTGTGTGTACATTAA
This sequence comes from Octopus bimaculoides, assembly GCF_001194135.2. Classification (NCBI taxonomy): domain Eukaryota; kingdom Metazoa; phylum Mollusca; class Cephalopoda; order Octopoda; family Octopodidae; genus Octopus; species Octopus bimaculoides. The sequence goes on from NC_069004.1 coordinate 32,682,856, forward strand.
ACATTTACTAGGGCCTGTTAACTAATTCCTTGTAAAAGTTAATGCATAAATGTATAGGAAACATCCTGATAAAATAAATTTGTAAAGATTCATGTTACACAACTTTAGATCTTTCCCAGATAAATACTATTATATAATAAATACTCAAGATATTTTTGTGCAATTTTGGTAAATATATCTGTTAAAATGAGTTGTCAGTATTATTTTCATTTTTGCATAATTTAGACAACAGTTTATTCACCGTACTCTGTATATATATATATATATATATATATATATATATTCCTTCTGTGGACTTTGCTCTTTCTCCTTTCTGATGAAGAGCTATGCTCAAAATATCAAAAACTCTCTATCGAACATCAAACTAATACACTTCTTGTGCATGTCCTCTTGTCTTTTATTGTTTGTTTATTTGAATTGGCTGTACATACGTACATACACACAACTAGCTGATAACACATAAGAAGGGAACTGTAGTCACGGCCCTGTTTATTTCAACAATTATCTATGTGTAAACAAACTCTGCACACACACTAACAGTGTGACAGTTGCTACTGCTGCTACCAGAGCCCTCATTCATCGTTTTAGCTCGACCTAATCATTGCTCACTTACTCCAGGTCTCCCGACAACAGATGATAAGCTTGATGTTTCTTATGTTAATTTGTGTGTATATCTATCGTGAGGGAGGATGGCTCTCTAGGGGAGTGTTTTATGCAGGCAAAAAGATATTGTGTGTATTTCTCTAAAGATTGGTAGATAGATAAATACATTGTGATGATTTAATAAATATATGAAGTAGTAGTTATTATATATAATAGTATTTCTCTGGGAAAGATCTAAAATTGTGTAAAAGGAATCTTTACAAATTTATTTTATCAGGATGTTTCCTATACATTTATGCATGCATATATATCATCATCATCATCATCGTTTAACGTCCGCTTTCCATGCTAGCGGACGTTAAACGATGATGATGATGATGATATATATGCATGCATAAATGTATAGGAAACATCCTGATAAAATAAATTTGTAATATATATATATATATATATATATATATATATATAAATGAAGGCACATAGCTCAGTGGTTAGAGTGTCGAGCTTACGGTCGTGAGGTTGTGAGTTTGATTCCCGGACCGGGCTGCCTGTTGTGTTCTTGAGCAAGACACTTTATTTCATGTTGCTCCAGTTAACTCAGTTGTAGAAATGAGTTGCGACATCGCTGGTGCCAAGTTGTATCGGCCCCTTTGCCTTTCCCTTGGATAACGTCAGTGGTGTGGAGAGGAGACATTGGGTACGCATGGGTGACTGCTGGCCTTCCACAAACAACCTTGCCCAGACTTGTGCCTCAGAGGGTAACTTTCTAGGTGCAATCCCATGGTCATTCATGTCCGAAGGGGGTCTCCCCCCACTACATATATCATCATCATCATCATCGGCATTGTCGGTTAATGTCTGCTTTCCATGTTGGCATGAGTTGGACAGTTTATTCATACTGTGTTCTCATTATTCAGTTTGTTCTTCACATTCAAGTACCTGTGTGTTTATCAGTATTTTATTTTTATTTCATTCAATTTGAGAAAAATTGAAGCATGTCTGACAAGTCTAAAGCATATTGAATGAGCCCACACTGCATATGTACATATATATATGTTTGTAGAGAGAGAAAGAGAGTGTATGTGAGAAAATTAGTGGGTGAGTGAGAGAACAAAAAAGAAATCAAAGCAGGATACATGCTCACTCAACATTATTAGGTCAACGCAAGAAGTAGAAAAACAGTTATTTATGATATTTGAGACCTGTTTTGATACCAGATACATTATAACAGTAAAGGAGTGACTATTACTCAAAGTGTATGCCTAGTATATACGTGTTGTTGTTGTGGTTGCTTAATCCCGATTTAACCATGCTTGAGACAGACCTATGATCTATTGGTTTTCACCCATTACTATTGTGACTGCTAAGAAATTTGAGGAACTTCTTCAGCAACTGTACTCCTTGTGAGATTTGTTGAGATTTGGCTGTTATTTCTAGCGCTGTGTGAAACCACATAGAGGTGCTGTCTTTGTTTCAGTTTGTAATTTGTGTGTGTGTGTGTGTTGTAGCAATATGAAGTTGGAATGTTAATGTCTAGGAATTGCAAGACATAGTAATGCCCTGGTGCTGCTGATGATAGTGGCGGCAGTGACAGTGATGGGGGTGGCTATTAAGGACATTCTTTGGTTCATGACAGAACAAAATAAACCATTTATTGCAATTCTATTCTTCATTTACTCCTAATGTAGACTATCTCTTCTCCCTGTCTCTCCTCCTCTTTCTCTCCACAATGTCTCTCTCTCTCTCTCTCCGCAATATCAACTTATGTTGATTGTCCATGGACATGCAAGACAAAGAGGCCACTTTATCATTGTTGTATTCTAAAGAACAGTATTTATTTTGTACGACACACTCATTACGTATGTGTGTAGGCGTGGGGGTGCAGGTATACAAACTGTAATATATAGGTATAGCTTTTAAGCTACAAATAAAAACATATAAATGGTGTTAGTGTGTATGGGCATTTACGTGTGTGTTCATGCATATATATATATATATATACACACACATAAACATATACATATATATGTATATATATGTGTGTGTGTGTGTATATACATATACACACATGCACACACACATATATATGTATGTATATATACATGTGTGTCGGTGTGTGCATGCACACAAATAAGTGAGTAAAAAAAAAAGCAAAAAGGGAGCTACTGAACAAAAAATATTAGAGGGACAAGTAAAAGCTTGTGTTTAAAAAGTGTAGAAATATAAAGCAAAAAAAACAACAAACAAAGATGTGTACAACGAAGCTGAATACACTAAAGGAAGAAGCAAGACAATCTAGTGTATTGGGTGACACCCTTTGTCATAGAGAAGGGGAAAAATGGAAAAGAGAGTTGAGAGGCAAGAGAAACAGAAGAGACCTCTGTTCACATAGCAAATCTCAGGTAAAATGAAAACTAGTTGTGGAGTGGGATGACTGGAAGTGGAGGCACAATCTGGGTTACAATGAGATGAAATGAAGAAAAGAGGAATGAGGGAATGGGAATTGGTTAGAAAAGTAGGAGGGAAAGTGAAAAAGAAGGGGAGAGAAGGAGGGGGGTGCAAACTGAGGAGCTCATGATATGATGTGTGGTTTGATGTGTAGGTTGTGTGTCTTGTTGAAGAGGGGACCCTGTGTGCAATGTATTTGTGTGGTGTGTCAGGGTGTGATGAATTGTACGTAGGGGTAATAGGTTAGAGATATGTTTCTAGATTTAAGATGAGATGATGTGTATGCCACTGTGTGTGTGTGTGTGTGTGTGTGTGTGTGTGTGTGTGCGCGCCCATGTTGTGCCAGTGTAGTTCCTTATTTCTTTATTGCCCACAAGGGGTTAAACATAGAGGGGACAAACAAGGACAGACAAAGGGATGAAGTTGATTACATCGACCCCACTTCGTAACTGGTACTTAATTTATCGACCCCAAAAGGATGAAAGGAAAAGTCGACCTCGGCGGAATTTGAACTCAGAACGTAACAGCAGACGAAATACCAATAAGCATTTCACCCGGCGTGCTAACGACTCTGGCAGCTCGCCGCCTTGTGCCAGTATAGTTTCTGGTATGCTTAATCTATATGGCTGTATAGATATATGGAATAGTGTATATGGTCAATTTTTATCAGATTTTTTGCTGCTTATACAACTTAATGAAATGAATACTAAAAGAAAAATATTTCTTACCTTAAAATAAAATTAAATAAAACAAATTTTTCATTTGTTTAACACCTTTCCATTACTACTCTCTCATTTCCTCCTTCTCCTCTGTGATTCTTTATCATATGCACTGTGTGTATAGTGTTTTTTCACTCATTGCCTGCACCAAGCCTAATATGTGCCCTCATCCTGCACCTCTTACCTCAACTTGTTCTGTATCTCTCTTTTAGTCTCTCTCTCTCTCTTTCCTCTTATTGCTATATGATTTAAAGTGTGACTGGAAAAATCTACCAATCAACCAACCAACTACCATTTATATTAACTATTATTATTATTATTATTATATTCATCATCATCATCATTTAATGTCTGCTCGCCATGTTGGCATGGGTTAGACGGTTTGACTGGCATGGCTTCTACAGCTGGATGCCCTTCCTAACACCGACCACTCCTGGAGTGTAATGGGAGCTTTTATGTGCCACCAGCACAGGTGCCATATACATGATACTAACAATGACCAGGACTACAATTCGTGGGTGCCATTTGCATGACACACACACACTCTCTCTCACTTGCACACACACTCTCTCTCTCTCACTTGCACACACACACACACACACACACACTCTCTCTCTCTCTCTCACTTGCACACACACACACACACACACACACACACACAC
>NC_069004.1:32688181-32693748 GCF_001194135.2 Octopus bimaculoides
TTACGATGATCAATACCCTTAAGTACACAGATAGCTATGTATACATATATATAAGCCATGTTATTTTCCTGCCCATGCCCTTCAACTTCAAGACCTGATCTACAAGAGGCTTGCTTGCGCTTTCCTTTACAGTTCAGCTCTGTTCAGTTATCTTGATTTTTTTTTCTTTTTTGTCTTTCTGTTTGTTTGTTTGTTTTTTTTTTCTTTTCTCTGAAGAATTTTTGTGAGCAAGAAATCTCAGCATTCTTCCTCTCGTAACAACTCAGTCCCAGTGTTTCCAACACACACACACACACTCACACACACATATATATATATGTATATGCACACACAAACATATGCATATACACACTTATTTTCCTGATCTTCTGTCTATCTATATGTCTGTCTACATGACTATTTACCGATATAACTACCTATCTTTTTACTAGCCTGTGTATCTTTTCCTTCTCTCCCTCCCTCTCTCTCTCTCGAATATATATATATATATATATAGATAGATAGATAGATAGATAGAGATATACACACATACATACATCTATTTATTTTGATCTTCGAGATTCCGATTTCTCTTACATTTCCCCCTCAACAATCCCCACCTTCAAATATATATATATATATGTATATATATATATATATATATATAATTTTTTCAGGGTCTAATAGAATCGAAGTATGTATATATATATATAGATATATATATATACATGTATGTATGAAGATCAGTGTTAAAAAAAAATAAAACAAAAGAATCTGTAGCTTACAGTAACAACACCATTATCATAACAACAATTTGGATTACTGGTCAGTGTTGTTATGCTCCATGTGGTAATTGGTTCAAACCAAACTGGAACAAGCAAACAAACAAGCCTAATCAACCAATGGAAATATTATATCTTCTCCACATACACACACACACACACACACACACACAAACGCACTTATTGAAATGTGAACATCAGTGCATGCAATTTGTTTGTTGAATTACCCCAACTACCACCATCACAACCACTGACTCATATTTTTTATAATTCCCACCCAGTTTCCCCTCCCGCTTGCTTCTCTCTATTATTCCTTCAGTCATAATAGTTGAATATATTTTTGCACTTCCTCATATGTATTGAGTTCTTTACTGTTTCATCCTTTTACTCAATTGATGTTTGCTTTGTTGTTGTGAAAGAGTTTATTTCCAGTTTTATGTATTTGCTAACATAATACACACACACACACACATGCACTAAAGTTGCAAAGTTTTTAGTCAGCAATTTTGTTCGTTTTTTTTTTTTTTTTGTATTCTGTATTTCTTCTTTATCATTCTCATTATACACACTGAGTAAAACTTGTGCATGTTTATACGGTTGCACACACACACACACACACTTACATATGCCCATGTGCCTATATATAGAGAGAGAGAGGGACAGACAGACAAGTAGATAACTAAATACATGCATACATAGACACACACACTCATATGTATGTATATATATATATGTAACGGATGAAGAGTGTTTCATTTCCAGTATTTGAACAAATATTTCTTTAGTTGTTATTCTGTCGATTCAAACTCTGGCTTTTTTAAAAACCTTCACCTGAACCATCCTTGTTTTTGCAGTATTTTTGTTGTTGTTTTATTTGCACAAATATCTTAAATTCCATTATTATCATTATTATTATTGTTGTTGTTGTTGTTGTTGTTGGTCAGCATTGACTAAAAATTTATTTCAGGAAAAATAATAGGCCAAAATTCAAAAACCATATGCACACACTCACCTCTTACTTTCTCTCTCTCTCCTCATACACACACACACACACACACACAAAATAAATTTATATATATTTAAAATGCACTCATAAAAATAATATACACCATTATTTTATGCATACATTCACACTCACCCCAATATACTCCAGTCACTCACTCACTCACTCACTGGGACCTCGTTTCCCAATTTGAACTGTTTCAAAACTTTCATTATCAGTTTGAACACTTCTGCCTCTACTACCACTACCAGTTACACCACTGCCACTGCTGTTCTTTCCACTGTTGTGACTACTAGTATTGTCAAACCTCCCCTCCTGGCTCTAGAGTTTACCTTATCAAAAGCTACAGTCTGTGTTCATTATTACTGGAGCTTACATCGGTTCAGTACAGCACCGAACAGTTTTAGTTTCTGTGTGGTGTAGACTAGATTCTTGTTTCAACCTCTGGGTTTAAAACTGCTGTCCTTCGTTGAACAGTGTCACTCAAAAGAAAGACTTCTGCAATATCATCAGATTTAATTATCTTTCAGCTGCTGACTCTAAGAGTTAAAATGTCCATGTAAGAAGAAATTCTCTTAATATTCTTCTTCAACTTCTTTTTCTTCTTCTTATTGTCATTATTGTTTTAAACTGAAAATTTTTAAGTCTTTTAATTTACATTCAAGTCTTACTTTGATTAATTTAAGACCAGTCATATCATATCTATTTAGCTAATTTGAGATTAATTATATCTTATCTATTCAGATTTTACTGTCAGCTAATTTTTAAAGACCAGTCAGATTTTTCCTATTCAGATCTTACTGAGACTGGTCATTATAGTAACTTCTCAAGTCTTAAGGTCTTACTATCAGCTTAAAGTTAGTTGTACCATCCCCATTCAAATCTTACTGCCACTAATCTAAGACGAGTAAGATCTTACCTATTCAGCTTTTACTAAGACTAGTCATATCATACATATTCAGGTCTCAAGGTCTCTCTATCAGCTTATTTAAGACTAGTCATATCTTATTCAGATTTCACTCTGTTTATCTAAAACTGGGCAGATCTTAACTAATCAGATCTCACTAAGACTAGTCACATTTTTTGTATCCAGCTCTTTCTATCAGCTCATATAAGACTAGACATATTCTACCTAAGACAAATCTAAGACTTGTCACATCTTACCTATTTGGGTGTTATAACTAGACTGGCCATGCCTTACCTTCTGTTTTTGTAAAACCTTAAAAAAAAAAGAAAGTAGAGAAAAAGTAATTGAAGAAATTAGGATTCAATAATTTCTACAACATGAATTTGTATGTGGTCATGTTCGTGTTTCTCTTTTTATTTTTGTTGTATTGTTGATGTTAGTGTTCTTGTTATTCATGTTTTTTTAACACTTCATGTAGAAAGCTGATTCTGATTTCTGAGATATATACATTTCTCCTGCATTCATCATATAACACCTCTTGCCTCGGCATCATCATCATCATCATCTTACTAATTAATTAATCTTTTATACATTATCCCTCTTTTTTTTTTCTAATAAGTTAATACATCAATTACTGTGGCATATGGAAGTGGAGTTTTAAGAGATAAACACACACACACACACACACACACACACACACACACACACACACACTCACACTCTCTCACACATACACACATGCACACACACACACATTTATTTTAAACTCCTTTATCATTTGTTGTCATTCGGTTTTTACTGAAGAGTAGAGAGCAGACTTGTTCTGTGAAACCTTAACCCAAACCCATCTCTAAGCCGAAAACGACAACTATCCAACCATGGGAGAATATTTTGCTCTCTTCTTCTTTGTCTTCTTCTTTCTTCTTTTAATTGCTCCTTCGAGTTAATTCTGTCCACCCATCTATTCATCCTCTGTTGTTGTTTAACCCCAGGTAAGCCTCCCCAAAAAAGTATTACCAATATTCATTAGGTAAACTTATTAAATAGAAAACTGACTGGATTTTAAAATCGAACTGAGCATTGAACCCTCTCACCTGATTATAAAGTAGAATACTTAAACAGGTAACAGAAATTGATTGGGGAAAAAAAAATCAATATGTACATACATACAGGTACATTGATGTTGCAATATAAAATTAGGTCAGTTAATTAAAACTAGTAACTAATTGAAAACAAAAAAATATTGTCAGAAGAATACCTGCATATAATTATTGAGACTAACACACACACACACACACACACACCTGTCATCATTTGTTTTCCTAAAGATTTTAATGAGGAATATACAACTCCATTTCTATGTTGTAAACAACAACTATCCAACCATGGGAGAATATTTTGCTCTCTTCTTCTTTGTTTTCTTTTTTCTTCTATTAATTGCTCCTTAGAGTTAATTCTAGCCCCTAGCTCAGCCCAAGATAACTATTGCCAATGTGCCCCAGATACATGTCCGTTTCATAGAAAACTGACGGGGATATTAATTGCACTTGACAGACTGGTCATTGGCTACCAAAACTGAGTGGACAACTCACTGTTAAGCTCTGTCAACAGACTAAAAACTTCTTTCCACTCTTATTCCTAAGCATGTAGGTGTCTCAATTGACAAGACAAACAAAAAGCAAGCAGCAGAAACCGATAAGAAAATCAACATACACACATCTCTCTCTCTCTCTCTCTCTCTCTCTCTCTCTCTATATATATATATATATATATATATATATATATATATACACACACATATATATATATATATATATATACAATTCATAGTTGTCACCTTGTAAACGTGGTTGTCCTGTACAGATCAATGGGAGCAACCACATTGAGGTGGTAACTACTATTACTTTTCTATAGAGTTACTACTTGAAATATATATATATATATATACATATACATGCACACACAACTGTCACCATCTCTATCTATCTGTCTATCTATCCATGCATACATACACACACATACATGTGCATGTATCAGTGTATACATGTATACTGGAATTACTACAGTATAAAATTAGGTTAGTTAACAGGAATTGCTAATTGACTGAATTGAAAAAAAAAAAATTGTCAGAAACATACATAAAATGCATATTTATTCAGATTAACACACACACACACCTATTTTTAACTCCTTCATTTAGTGAGGACTAGAGAGCAGATCTATTCTGTGAAACCATAACAACCCTGTCTCTAAGCCTAAAACGACAACTATCCAACCATGGGAGAATATTTTGCTCTCTTCTTCTTTGTCTTCTTCTTTCTCCTTTTAATTGCCCCTTAGAGCTAATCCTGTCCACCCATCTATTCATCCTCTGTTGTTCTTCATGTTTAATCCCAGGTCAACCTTCATTTAGCTGACCAACGTACAAGGGCACCTGTTTACACCATATCTTTTCTCTATATGCATAGTGTATCTTGGATTACATTCTGCAACATGCCTTTCCTTACTTTCTTAAGTGAAATAGTACAGGATTTGAGGGAGATTTGGTTGCTCTTTCTAGCAGACCTAACAACAATGTAGAGGACTCTAAGTGCTTCTTAGTTGTTTACTGTATAACTTTTTTTAATTTATTTTACATATACATACATACATACATACATATGTATCGTTGTCGTTTAACGTCCGCTTTCCATGCTAGCATGGAAAGCGGACGTCGTTAAATGACGACGATACATACATATATATATATATATATATATATATACATACATACATACATACATACATACATATGTATATATATATATATATATATACATACATACATACATACATACATACATACATATATATATATATATATATATACATACATACATACATACATATATATATA
>NC_069004.1:32701894-32704470 GCF_001194135.2 Octopus bimaculoides
TCATATATATATATATATAGGATAAGCCTATTTTTGAAATATTCATTGCATTGCTCCTGTGTATCTTTATCATAATTTTGATGGTGGTTTTTGGAGCAATGGTTCTGATTTTAGCAAGTGGTATTATATACCCTACCTAATTTTAAATTACTCTATATTGTGCCTGGAAAGGTGTGAACTTACTAGGCACCTTATTATTACTGTAAATAACAGTAATAATGCTACCTTATTTAAATTTTATATATGTGTGCATGTGTGTGTGTGTGTGTATAAATATATGCATATATTATATACACAAAGTCATGAAGATGAGATAAAAAAACAACCAAATTTGGTATGTTACTCAGGAAAAGGCAGAAGTCTTATACATTTTGAGTATATGCTCTTCTACAAAGATTAGGTAAGGAGAAAAAAAATATTGAGACAGAAAAGAATAAGCTTACCTCAGTTAGAGGACCACCACATGCTGAAATGTATGTTTATATATGTGTTTATATATGTATACACGCAAACATGTAAGTGTGTGTATATATATGCGTATGTGTGTGTGTGTGTGTGTGTGTGTGTGTGTGTGTGTGTTACATGTAAAATATCTTCAACTGTTGTTTAATATCATTGCTCATGGGCAATATACTGTATATATATATATACTTTTCCAGCATATAAGCTGAATATTTCTAACCAAGATTTGCGGCAAAAAAAAAAATGTAGATTGGCTTATATACCAAAATGCCTTTGATGGGCCAAAAAGTCTATGGGAAATACAGCTGGGTTTGGAAAGATAAAGATGACAGTTGAATGCTTACACTACGTCAGCAGTATATACTATATTGATTTGTATGTCAGAAAATATAGTATATATGTATGTATGCATATATGCACACGCTTACCCACTTGTGTACATCTATGCATGCATTTGCAGATGCAGATACACACATCTGTGTTGATACATTGATATACAGGCAAATATGAGTGTATAAGTCTCTGCATAATATATATATATATATATATATATATATATATATATATATAATGTACATACACACACACATGCATATATGTATTTACATGTAGATATGCACATATATACATTGACTTTACTGTATATAAACTATATTATACATGATGTATAAATATGTACAAGTACTATTTGTTCATATGCACATCTGTAAGGACAATGAAATTCTGTGTGTGCATGTGTATAGATATTATATGTATGTGCATTATCTATATCTGTCTCTCTATCTATCTGTCTATCTATCTATCTATCTATCTATCTTTCTATCTATCTTTCTTTCTATCTATCTATCTATCTATTAATCTATCTATCTGTCTATCTGTGTGTCTGTCTAAGAAATTAAAGTAACAAGGGAGTAAGAAGGTATGTCATGAACTTCATTAGCTCACAGCTGTTTCTGCTGTTCACTCATAGGTGAATACTTGTGTATTACCCTATAACTTCATCAGAGCTTCAAAACTGAAGTGCAGTTTTATTTGGGAAAGCATTTACATAGATACATACATTCGTAAAAAGCACTGAGTCCATTCTGCAGAGTAGTCGGTGTTAGGAAAGGCATCCAACTGTAAAAACCCTGCCATTAAATGATGATGCTGACATATATACAAGGGTGAGTCAAAAAGTAATGCCATTTTGCTTAGAACAGGTATAATTACCAATACAAGAACATGTATCATACATCGAAATGGAGCTGGTCCTCTGTGGATCACATCCCTACTTCTCCAATGTTCCACCTTCGAATGTGAGCATGTATCCCTGTTCCACCTTCGAATGAGAGCATGTATCCCTGCCCCGTAAAATTCTGTTGACTGTTCTTCGAGCCACTTCTTCACTACAGTTTTCACTTCCTCATCACTGGAATAATGTTTGCCTCTCAAACCCTCTTTCATGGGGCCGAAGAGATGTTAGTCTGATATATATATAAATACACACACATATATATATATAAATACACACACACACACACACACAAACAAAAAAAAAGAACAGGTGTTATGTAATCACCCTCATCAGTTTACAGCTAAGGGCTCTAAAGAAACTATGGGATGATGCAAATGCATTCAGCTCTGATTGCACTGCTTCTTGTTGCAGAAACAGCCATAAGCTAATGAAGGTGATTATTGTTCTTTTGTCATTCATTAACCGCTATTACACTCTGTACTTGCTGAATGGTTTAATTGAAAGCATAAGTATATCATGTTGTAACAACTGGTTATTAGAATCCCTAAGCAAAATCATTGCACACACACGAGCGTATTGAAACATACAGTAACAGACCAACCTGTCGAAATAGTGTTTTGGCATGCCAGCAGCTACTGTTAGTGTCAGATCTACAGAGTACAAAGGTGGTAATGGCTTGATTGTTCCTCTGGCACTGTTACCAATACAAGCCCCCCCACACACACACACACCTGTACCATCCACATATTGTCTGCTATCATCCCTACCACCTCCCCCTCCTGCATCATCAAATTTACTTCTGTGGAACATTGCTTTCAACTTGTATATATATATATATCTTATGATATATATATATATATATATATATATATATATA
>NC_069004.1:32704709-32713758 GCF_001194135.2 Octopus bimaculoides
ATATATATATATATATATATATATATATACATACATACATATATATATATACACTCATGTATATATTTACACATATGCAAACACAAAGACACACACACACACACATATATGATATATATATGTATGTGTATATATAACGAGATACACACACACACATAATATTTAACCAGGACTGAAATATATATATATATATATATATAATACTGATGTTACCCTGATCAATTTATCTTCCTCACCCACCCTCTTTTCTCTCTTGCCTCTCTCTCTCTCTCTCTCTCTCACACACACACACACAGATAAGTCACCAGCTGGTGTCGCACACACACACACACACACACACACACACACACTACACACACACACACTATACACACACAAACTTCCTACACAAATTGCACCAGTGTAAATGAATAGAAATACCAAAAAGTGTGTAAAAATAGCAACAAAGGAGACACCAACAACAACAACAACAGCAATTACAACCACAACAACAACAACCAGTTAATTAAACGCCTTTGAGGACACCAAAAAATGGATCGATACTTACTACAAGTACTAATACTACTACCACCACCACCACCACCAATACTACCACTGCTTCAAACTACCAACAACTATAACAATAACAGACACTATCACGTGACTACTACCATGAGCAGTACTGACAACAAAGCCTACCATCTGGTCACTAACAACAACAACAACAACAGCAACAGCAACAGCAACTACAATACTAAGAACACCGTAACTGGAGATGATCCAGAATCGGTTCAAAGATTACCGATGTGTGTTTACATTTGTAGCTACTTATGTCCACACACACACACACACACACTGTTAAACGCATACAAGCATACATTCACTTATGTACATGCATACACATACACACACTCACATACAGAGTCCATACTCTGTTTATTTCTGAAAGAAGGACTTGAGCACAGCATGTCTTGTATAGCAGTCACATGACTGTGTAGATATTAACTGGACATCACACACACATGTGTATATATCTATACACACATGCAAACACTCATGTATATATTTGCACATATGCAAACACAAAGACACACACACACATACATATATGATATATATATGTATGTGTATATATAACGAGATACACACACACACACACACATAATATTTAACCAGGACTGAAATTTCTATTCACTATAGTAATGAACTGTTGGTGGGGTTGAAACACACTTTCATACACACACACACGCATACACATGCAAACACACCTACATTTATATGCATACATATACACCACACACACACACTACACAGTCAGTAGACCTGTCCTCCCCCCACTCTATCTGACAGGAATTGGTCAAGTGGACCTCTCAGAACGGCATGTTCATCCAGTCGTATCTCTACAAACTGTTCACCCTTCTACCATGGTTGTGTGGCCTCTCTGCTAAACACAGCAGTCGATTCATTCTCAGTTCCAACTATGGTAAGCTATGATGTTGTTGCTTCTGTAGATGAATTTCGATTTGCGGTTTGGCAAGGACTATTGTTTTTGTTTTTATATATATTCAATTTTTCTGTTGTTTTATTTTTGTTAGTTATGTTTCTGTTTTTGTATGCGTCTAGTAGTTTTCTCCAGCCTTTTTATTTCAGATAACATGGGCTATAATAAAATGATAATAATAATAATAATAATGAAATGATTGTGTATAGTGCTCAGGTGCACTACAACTCATCAAAGGTGTATGTACAGTACATAGAATTATGTACGAAAGTCAGGAAAGCGAACAGTGTATGTGTATGGAGGGTGGGGTATCAGGTGTAGTGTTGGTGAATTTCAGGAAGCATGGAGGTTTTAAGGGATGCAATGTTTCGGCAACTAACAACTGATGCAGGTAGTTTGTTCCATGCTTCAGCAACTCTGAGTGTGAAAAAAGGGTTTCCGAAAGTCACGGGAGCTGTGCCGTTTTCTGACTTTGTCCCCCATCACCTGAATATATGATCACCAAGGTAGACGTTTGTGTATTTGTGTGCTCCATGTGACATCTATGTATACATGCATACACAAAACTGTCTACCATCTTTCCAACAACCACTTCTGCCTAACTTGCAGAGGTATTTTCCTTGCTCAGAATTCTTAAAGCATGAAATAAACAACCAGAGTCAGGATGCTGCATGTTGCAAAATTCCATGTTTCAGGAAATTCACCAATGCCAATCCTGAAATGTCTAAGCAGCCTTTCTTCTTCGGGGTTCTTTTACTGTTTACTTTTCTTCTTTCATTCTGTCTACTTTGCATTTTGGCAGTCATTGCTCTCCTTCTTTATTTCATGTATATGTCTGCATTCTGTCCCTCTTTCAATGCCCCGGAGCAGCACTGTACAAGCTCGTTGTTATTGTTATTATTATTTTCATTATTAGGCAGTAAGCTTGCAGAATTGTTAGCATGCTGGGCAAAATGTTTAGCAGCATTTTGTCCATCTGCACATTCTAAGTTCAAATTCCACTGAGGTCGACTTTGCCTTTCATCATCTCAGGTCGATAAAATTAATACCAACCCCTTCTCTTGAATTTCCTGGCCTTGTACCAAAATTTGGAACCATCATTAAGTAGATTAAGTAGAACGTTGTTGTTATTTTCCCTAACAGATTTGATATGAATTGTTAAAACAATGACCGTCCCCGAAGTAGGCAGACACCAGCTGGGATAGTTATTTCTGATATTGACAAATATCTGTTTGCTTTCTATTTTCAGAACCTTTGCAAGTTTCTGTCGAAGATGAAAAAGAGAAAGAAAGGCCTCCTTTGGAACGGAAGAAGAGCAAACCTCAACCTCTTGGAACCATTCCTTACGAGGTGCGTCTGGAAGTTATCGTTGTTGTTATTATTAGATAAGACCCTCATTTGGTTTAAGCTGCTTCCGGCTTCTCACTTACCCTCCTTTTCTTTTTATATTCATGGCAGGAGGAACTTTATTATTTTTCTTTTATTATTTTTAACCAGTCTATTGTTTATCTTTTACTTGCTTCAGCCATTTGACTGTGGCCATACTGGGGTCACTGCTTTAAAGGGTTTTAAATTGACCCTAGTACTTACTTCTTGAGTCTGGTACTTATTCTATCAGTCTCTTTTTGCTGAATCACTAAGTTGTGAGGATGTGGACAATCCAGCACTGCTTGTGAAGCAGTAGGAGGAAGATGGGAGAAACACAGACACAAATACACACACACACACGTTGATATACATACATTTTTAAATTCTCCTTTTCTGTTTTTTTTTTTTTTGATCCATGAAGATCTTATAATCTTCAGTGGTAATCATGTATGGCACTATTTCATCCTTTCTCGGCATCTGTAACATGATTTGACCTGAAAAATCTGTCTGCCTCTCTCTATCTCTCTCTCTCTATCTATCTATTTACTTGTGTGTGTATATACAAAGCAGGTGGGTGGGTGCAAAAGTAGGTATACAGTAAGTATCACACCTGTGTTATAATAATTCATTAAAATTATTAGCACATTAAATTAGTTAACCTCATTTTTGATATTTTCAGTGTCATTAATCATAATTATACATTGATCATAATTATAATAATACTTCTATTGTAACTTTTAATCTTTTTGATAAAAATAAATGAGTATTGTATGTGTTTTCTTTTTCATAACTGTAAACCTATTTTTGCACCACCCTGTGTGTGTGTGTGTATATATATATATATATATATATATATATTTTCTCCTTGTTTCTCTCCTTATTTCTTTCTGTGTTCCTTTCAGTTGAAGAGCGTAGCTCGAAACGTTAAAGACTTTCTCTATTCCCTAGCGTTAATCTAATACATCCATTTGTTGTTTACACCACCTGTCTTCCTCTGTTATTTTTTTCGTAAATTCTCCCATATATATATATATATATATATATACACACACACACGTCTTCTCTCTCTCTCTGTAATGAGAAAGATGCCAGAAGAAAAAAAAATACATTCCACAATTGAATTTATCAAAAACGCTGACATATCTAAATGCCTTCTCTTTTGCAACAGGTAACATTGAAAGACACTTTGGTAAGCATTGCTGCCAAGTTCAATACAACACCGTCAAACCTTTTGCAGATAAATCGAATGTCTTGTCGTATTATCTGCCCTGGACAGGTAACGTTTCACATTCATTATTATTATTATTCTTATTATTCAATAAAGTAAGTACCAGTGATGCACTGGAGTCAATGTAATCGACTAATTCCTTCCCCTCGAATTTCAGGCCTTGTGCCTTTAGCAAAAAGGATTATTATTATGATTATTGTTATTGATTATTATTATTGTTGTTATTATAAGACAGCAAGTTGGCAGACTTGTTAGCATGCCAGGCAAAATGCTTAGCAGCTTTTCGTTCGTCCTTAAATTCTGAGTTCAAATTCCGCCAAGGCCAACTTTGCCTTTCAGCATTTTGGAATCGATAAAATAAGTACCAGTTGAACACTAGGTGTTGATGTAATTGACCAGTCTCCACCCACAAAATTTCAGCCCTTGTGCCTATCGTAGAAAGGATCGTTATTATTAAAGGTAGTGGATTAGCTCTTTACAGTTTAAGTTCAAATCCTATGGAGATTAACTTAGCTCTCCATCCTGCTGAGGGTTGATAAAGAAAAGTCCCTTACTTAGAAAATAGATTGAGGGTTAGTGACAGGAAGGGCACCTTGCTGTAAAACAAGGCCTAAATAATATCTAAATCAGTCATAAGTGTGTGTGTGTTAGTGTGCATCCATCAGTTTGTCTGACACCCCATTGCTTATAATTTCGGCTTTTAATTGAAATTCGGTCGATGGGAATGATGTAGAAGATTGACAGAAATGTTAATCCTTCTTTTGGGGGAGGCAGATTTCAAGTGTTGCCTGGTTTAACACCCAAGTCCACAAAGAATAGAGATTCTGCTAGTGGTTCTTACAACTGACATGATTTATACAGAGCCAGATGGACTGGGGCAGCAGGAATCAAAATAGGTTGGTAATTACAGGCAGTAAACGGGCACCGAGATCGGGGTTCAAGCTATTGACTCTGCATTCGGGAGTTTCTGCCTACAACATTTACTGAATAAACTGCTCGATCTAATGGCGTTTGGTGGAAGGGAGATAACTCTCATTTTATTGACGAGAAAACTACTTTTCCCTCTTCTTTTCGCCCCTTCTTCCTTTTTGCTTTTTTGTTCCTCTCCTCTTCATTCTTTTTATCATTTTCTACTCCTCCTGGTTACGAAGCATTTTAACCTCTGTAAGGTGAAAACCAGAATCAATCTGAACAGGGTTTCAATGTTTGTCCGCCACTTTATTCTTTCTTTCTTTTTTTTATTCTCTTTAATTGAGAAAACACTTATCCTTTATAGATTAGCTGTAATGTTTGTATGTGTATGTGTGTAGGGTTAAAGTCCAAGCAGTGTTGCCTTGAATCACATCTGCTTATTTCAGTTTCCCAAATCCATATGTGGATGCGATATTTGTGTGGAGTATGCATTAGAGTTGAAAATATTGGAAAGTATTTTCTGCAGAGTAAATAATATGGAAACAATTTTTACAAAATTGTATATGTTGGAAAAATATGTGCCAACCAACTTCAAGAAACTGAAGCAATTATAACAGACACCCCATTGCTTCCAACAATGATGGTTCCAGTCGATCTGATCAGTGGAACAGCCTGCTCATGAAATTAATGTGCAAGTGGTTGAGTACTCCACAGACACATGCATACCCTCAATATAGTCCTCAGGGAAATTCAGCATGACACAGAATGTGATGAGGAGTGGCCCTTTGAAATACACAGAAACACTTATGGTGTTAGAAAGGATAGAGAGGAAGAGGAGATGATACGTCTGTGGGCTAGAGGCTGGAGCATAACTACGCTTGTTTAGACGGTCTGAGAGTTGGCTATGGACCGAGCAAATTCAGCTGAAAATTGTTGCCTGAGGGACACAAAATACTTGGCATACTGATATGTTACTAACTTTCTATAGAACTGAAAGATTAATGCCATGGTACCATTTGTGATATAGTACCATTAATGGTATAGTGCCATTTATGTATTTGGCATGACAAAGTTGGTACTCACACAAACATCCTAGAATGTACTCCCATCTCTTCCTGGGCCATTTGGTTTATCAATACAAGTTGATTCATTCAACTGAAATTCCTCAAGGCTGTGTCCCAGCATGGCTACAGTCTAATGACAAACAAACAAAAGATAAAGGATATGTGTGTGTGTGTTGTAAATCCTAACAAGATGAAAAAGAAAAAAAACAGCATGAAACAGTATTTAGTTCCACCCATTTATGTTTGCAGTTCAATTTCTTTTACTCAAAGCTTTTTCACCTTTCATGGATTTGATAGAATCAAGGCCTACTCAAATCATGGAATAGAATGAATTTGATTGAATCATCTGCCTCTGCCTGAAATAAAACTAAAGAAAAGTGTGTGTGTGTGTGGGTGGGTTTATGTCTATGTAAAATAGATCTTGTTTTCCTCTTGTGGTACCTGTAATTGTTTTCTGCTTATTTTTTTCAGGTACTATATGTGCCTGGCCCTGATTATGACGTCATCAATAACACTTTGGAACCCTCTAGTCCAACTGCAATAAACATTCCTGAAAATGATTCACCAAAATTGGTAAGTTGTTTCTCTGTTGGGGGTTGCCTCATAAAAAGTCGGTCAGTCAGTCAGTCAATGGGTCTGGGTCGAGAATTCAGCCACTCCCTCATCAAATGTCGTTTCTGAGAGAAGTGAAACCCATGCATTATGTTTGTGAAATGATATATTTATTTCATATTGACTGGGTTATATATATGTATGTGTGTGTGTTTGTGTGTGTATATATATATTCTCTCTCTTTCCTTTCCCGAGCGTCTAGTAACATAATCTGTATCACATCCTCACGTTGTTTTTTGTTGTTGTTTTCTTGTCTTTTTCCTTTTTTGAACCTAATATATATATATATATCCCTGAATGGTGTGAAATTACAAAAATGAATGAAAATAATACTGGGATATATAAATATATGTATATTTCGTGTTTGTATTTGATTTGCAAAGATTCTTGATGTAAACTTGCATGCTAAAACATGATCCTCCCAAGATACAATATATGTGTGTGTGTATAGGAGGAGGTGTGTGTATGTATTGCCATCATTACCATTTATATATATACATATACACACACATATGTATTAGCTTGTTCACTACATAAATGTGACTGTTAAGAAGCTGACTTCCTAACCATGTGGTCCCAGATTCAATCCCACTACACAGTACCTAGGGTAAGTGATCCCAACTATAACTCCATGCTAACCAAATCTTTGTCAGTGGATGTAGGTGTGTTTGTGTGTCGTCTTGTCTTGACATCACATGATTGTTGTAAACAAGAGTTGCCCTCATACAAGTGACGTTGTTCATTGAAAAACATGTCCAGCTATTGGGAAATATTAGTTTGCTTCCAATCAGATGAGGAGGCATCAGGATGGGGAAAAATCTGTCTCGACAAATTCCATTTGACCCTTGCAAGCATAGGAAAGTGGACTTCAAACTGGTGATGATTGTATATGTTATATATGTCACCATTGTATATTTATACACACAGCAGACACACAGACATATAGTAAAATTTTTCTGAATTTTCAGATTTTTTATATGGTAGGCCACTTGGTTTTAAATTGAATTAATATTCAATTTATCACCCTATCTATATAAATATATTCCATATGTATATATATATATATATATAACATTTCTTTACTGCCCACAAGGGGCTACACAGAGAGGGGACAAACAAGGACAGACAAACGGATTAAGTCGATTATATCGACCCCAGTGCGTAACTGGTACTTATTTAATCGACCCCGAAAGGATGAAAGGCAAAGTCGACCTCGGTGGAATTTGAACTCAGAACGTAGCGGCAGACGAAATACCGCTAAGCATTTCGCCCGGCGTGCTAACGTTTCTGCCGGCTCGCCGCCTTTATATATATGTATATTAGATGTGTCCGTGTGCACGCGTGTGTATATATATATATCGTTTGTAGGAAACATAAATCCGGAGAAGCACACTCTAAGGTGTAGAGCGGTATATATTAAAAACAGGAAAGGCCGGTTTATGGGACTACCTCGGGTTTCCCATCCACGCTGCAATTGTTTTTGTTTCAGCACACTATCTTCGATCAAATCACTTACTATGCAAGTACATCTCCGCAATAATATGTATATATATTCTTTCGCCTATATGGCATAATAGGCATGCTTGCTTCAGATATACACGCACACACTTATGTGTGTAGTGTTTAGGGTACTCAGCTCTCGGTCATAAAGTCATGAATTCGATTCCGGGCGGTACGTTGTATCCTCGAGCGAGACACTTTATATTACGTTGGTCCAGTTCACTGAGCTGGCCAAAATGGCTTCTTCCTTGTGTCGCGCTGAATCTCCCCGAGAACTGCGTTAAGGGTACGCTTGTGTCTGTGCAGTGGTCAGCCACTTGCACGTTAATTTCACGAGCAGGCTGTTCCGTTGATCGGATCAACTGGAACCCTGGTCGTCGTCGTAACCGATGGAATGCCAGTATGTTTTACGTAATGACTCCCAGTTTTCTCCCTTGACCGTGACACTCTCCAGTCGCCAGTAGCGAACCATGGTAAGTCGTTTCTCATTCGGGAGTCTTTACATGGAATGTTTGGCATGCTAGAAATAGCAACTAAATCACACTATTAGCACATCCTGCAGCCTTAAAGGCGAAGGGACCCTTTGGACAGTTTAGTCCTAGTTGTATGAAACGGTAAGGAGGACATGGCTGACAGCTGTCCTACGGTCAAACGATCATAACAAAAATAAACAAGTTGTCAAGGTTGCGTAGGCTTTGCACGGTTGAGTGACTGGCTAAAAACAATGGCTAAATCTTTAAATATCACACCTTGCCGTTTAAAAATAATAGGAAAGAACACACTAGGAAATGCCATAAAGGCATGTTTATATAAACACTGTGGTCACGGTCGGAATAGTCGCTGATTACTTTTCAGGACAGTGTGTGTGTATATATATATATATAT
>NC_069004.1:32713888-32721224 GCF_001194135.2 Octopus bimaculoides
TATATAAATTGACAGAATGAGGTAAAAATCCAAGGCTGTAAATAGTTTTGAGAACATTTATAAAGAAAAGGTCTTACAGCTGTTTCCGGGATATTTTATATATATCATTTCTTTATAAATGTTCTGAAAACTATTTACAGCCTTGGATTTTTTTCTTATCCCATTTTGTCACTTTATATATCTACATGCTTAATACATGACCCACGTTGGAGTTCTCATTCGTATCATGATCGAACCTGGAGCTTAACCATGGTCTATCCATAACACTTAGCATTATCTAGTACCTTTTGAGTCTTCTTGTCACCAATACCTCTCATACCCTCTCTATATACATACATATATATATACATATATATATATATATTCTTTCGCTTGTATGGCATAATAGGCAAAACACGCATACACACATATATATACATGCATACACTCGCGTACGTGCGCGTAATATATATAAACTGATAATATATGCTCAATATAATATAATATATATTCACATACAAATTGAACTGGCGAAGGAGCCTGTAAGCGGTCGTTCAGTGTGTTAGAAATAGCAGCTAAATTTCCCCTGAATCAATTCCAGACTACCGCATAAAAAAAGGGGTAAGATATCGTTTTAAATACTCCTAAAAACACGGAATTGTTACCGTTGGATTTTTCCTTAGTTACAGTTCTGTTCAGTCGTGGCTGACTGGGTCTAAACATCAACAACAATAAACGAGAGAGCGTCTATGTGGTCGTCCGTCCTGCTAGAAATACCAGCCGGATCTTCCGTTCTGTCTTAAATCCTAGATACACTATTTCAAAGAGAAACAAAAAAATGGGGGAGGAGAGAAAAAAAAGCAAGCCAACGGGGTGGTCAAACTTGGCAAATATTTGATAACAGGGTCTACTCAATGGTAGTTGACTGGAGGTTGAGCGACAACTGAAGGTACCGTATTTAGCATAGATTATGCATTTTTTTACTAGACAAAAACAACCCAAAAAAATCACCTTGGGTCCTGTATGAAAACTCGGGCCTCCCATCAACTAATTTTATCCCGAACGCTTACTAATTTAAGCTAATTTTTAATCCAGAGTCTCTTCTACCAAACCTGACTAATAATAAGAATAATAATATTTTTACTGAATGTTACTACTATTACTTATACTGTAAAAAGGAATTATCGGACCAGCTTTAAATATTGTTTTAATGCCCCCAAAAACTCTCTATTGCATATGTGCTGCTGGAATTGGGGTGTGTTTAATACAAGGTTGCCATATGTTTGTATTTTTCGTGACGTCCTAAATTTAGGCGTCAAAAATTGTGTCAAGGAAGCATTTAAAAAAAATTTTTCCAATTGTCCGGAATTTCGGTTTTCGTCCCTTAAAAAATTATATGCATTTCAAGTGCGTTCTTTCCGATTATTCCTAAATAATAAGGTTTGGTGGTAATCTTCCAGTTTCGAGAGGTTAAAAAAGTAAATAAAATACAAGGGAAATAACTGAACGTCTTACCAGTATTATCCGTACTACTTTGTTTATAAATAAATCACGTGATTTGATTGACGTTAACTGTTTATATATAAATCACACACGTGATTGAATATCATAGTTTCTTATGAGAGATCGAAAATGCCTCGTGGAAGACCGGCTGCACAACATCTTATTGTTGCTGAAAACGAAATCCTCACTCGTGAATTAATATTAGAAGAAAAAAAACATTTAAAACTTTTATAAAAAAAAATTCCGTCGCATGCTGTTTTAGAGAAAAAGTAGTACGGATAATACTGGTAAGTCGTTCAGTTATTTCCCTTGAATATTTCTTTTACCTCTCGAAACTGGAAGATTACCAGGTTTGGTTTGGTGGTTTTGTGAGGCGGAGGCTATCAGGTGTTGTCACGCATCGTTGGAGATAATGCGTTTTTGCGTTGTTTTAGCCTTCAAATAACGCCATCCCGCTGGCTCGACGAGTAGGCGGCCAACATCCTGACTGAACAAAATTAAATTCAAACACATTCCACCTGTGACCTAAACAGGTCACTCAGCCTACTGAAAAAAGGCAGCCAAATCATCTTAATGTCTTAAAAATGGAAGGTCACTTTGAAGAACGTAGCCATGAATATTCAGAGGAGGTGGCCACCACTGATATACTTGATGGTGCTAAACAAAACACCAGTGCTCCACTCTACCCGCGTACACAGCTTTTTGTGACAAATTTTCACTTGAGTTACACTCCACTGTACACTCATACTCAAATGAGTATGATGATAGAGAGAACAAGTATGTCTTTAAATCTTTCTCTTTCTCTCTTCCTTCTCCCTCCCCCACCTACTCACACTCTCCCTCTTTCTCTCCCCCCTACTGTTTCCTTTCTTACAACAACAACATGAACAACATTGCTTCATCACATCCAAACCTCCTTTTTCCAATTCTTGTGCTGCAGGATGTATCTCTGTCGGATAAATCTGTCTCGAAGGTCCCTGGCCATGCTGAGCGCCTCTCGCCCAAAGAAGTTGTTGAGATCAATGACCCCGCAAGACGGATCAGTGAGGAAGAAGCACGGAAACTAGACGAGGAATGTGTCAGCAGATTCTTGAAGTTTGATGCCAAACATATTACGGATGGCCAGGTAGGGTGATTACCGTTTCCTTGTTTGTGTTTGTATTTCTGATAATGAGTATACTGAGTATGTGTGTACATTTACAAATATATCATCATCATCACCATCGTTTAACGTCCGCTTTCCATGCTAGCATGGGTTGGACGATTTGACTGAGGACTGGTGAAACCGGATGGCTACACCAGGCTCCAATCTGATTTGGCAGAGTTTCTACAGCTGGATGCCCTTCCTAACGCCAACCACTCAGAGAGTGTAGTGGGTGCTTTTACGTGTCACCCGCACGAAAACGGCCACGCTCGAAATGGTGTCTTTTATGTGCCACCCGCACAAGAGCCAGTCCAGGGGCACTGGCAACGATATATATATATATATATATATATATATATATATATATATATATATATATATATATATATATATATATACACATACACACATATATACATGCACATACATACACACATGCACATACACATATATATGCAAACACACACATATATACACATACACACATGCACACACATATATACACAAACATGCTTATAGAAATATGCAATGCATGTGTATATATATGTTTTTGTATGTGTGTATACATATATATGTGTGTTTGTGTATGTGTTCAGGGAAATCTAGGAAAGTGGGGTCCCTCAATTATCCCTAGAGGTCCTGCTGTATCACGAGGGCTACATCTCGACCCTTACCCCCACCTTTTTTCTTTTTAAACCTTTGTATACTATGTATTTGTCCCTTCTTTCTCTGAGTATACTGTGTATCCTTAACCCTTTTTCTCTTTTTTTTTATATCGTTTCATTATATGTAAACCCCCCCACACTTTATGTCTGTCTTTGTATTGTTCCCCTCATCCTTTGCCCTTATGGCAAATAAATGAAATCATCATCATCATCATCATCATCATCATTATTATTATTATTATTATTATTATTATTATTATTATTATTATGACTATTTTGCTCCTCAGGGTGTTGTAAATGGTACCCTTATAGTGACACCAAATGCCATCATGTTTGACCCCAGTGTCCATGATCCTCTAGTCATTGAACATGGAAACGACAAATATGGTATGGTTGCAGCCATGGAGACCATCATCAGTGCTGCCATCTACAGAGACCTGAAGACCATGAAAATAAAAGGCCAAGTGTAAGTACCACATACATCAACCTTCTGTTATGTAAGTACCCCACTAACAAGTACCCTGCCTACAATACGCTATTATATAAATACCACATAAACCAACATTAATTCTACAACACATCGTTACATGAGTACCTACTGTCTACAAGGCGGTTGTATAAGTACCATATACACCAACATTCAGTCTACAATGCTATTATGTAAGTACCCCATGTACCATCCTTCTGTTTACAACACATTACACTTCATTATAGAGTGGTTTCCTCCATACACATCGCATGCCATTACCAGTACAGTTTCCCCATGACTAATTTGTGAGAAATGTCACTCATGCAAAAACTTGTATTATACATCCAAGCTCAGATGTTTACTTCATTTCTTGTTAATATTTTGCAAATTCTCTGTATTCAAGGCCCACATCTCATTATCCTGCAACATCATGTCCTGGACAGTCTGCCCTTCAGTCTGAGGGAAAAGCCCTTTGTTGCCAGCAGAGGTAATGTTTCCCTGAATTTTTGCCAACCAGCTCCTACTCTGGCTACTATGCTTTTTGAACAACCACTCCTTACTGCTTATTGGGTACCCTAGGTAACAGAAGCTATCAACTACCTCTAGAGAGCCACCTGGACATTGAAGAGTCTATTTTGCTTGTGTTCTTTATAACTTATTGTCCCAGTGTACCTTCTGCATGCAAAGTCTTCCTCCACTTTGATCCTTTTATATCTCAGGTTTGTCTATATTTCACACTGGGCACACTATATGAAATTCTTACCTCCTCCTTTTCGTTACATTGAGCATGGCCATTTCCTTCAAGGTATCATGATCCTGTCTTTTTTCCTATTGTCTAATACTTTAGTCTTTGCTAAATTCACTTTGAAGCCTCTCGATTCTCGATTTTGCTTCCATGTGTGGAATTTCTTTTTCAATTCTTCTATCAATTTACCTACAAGAGTTCGCACAGACAATAAGTTTTCAACTCTTTTGTTATGGCTTGGACGTCTATAATGATCAGAAGCAGCTTGAGCTCTGAGACCTAATGCATTCTTATTTCTATTCTCAATTCATCACTGTACTCACTACTCTCACCTCATTCACTGTATTTACATACATGGCTTGTACAGCTGTCACAAACCATTTGTCTCCTTCAAGCTTCCTCAGTGACCACCAGACTTCAGAACATGAAACCCTGTCAAATGCATTTTAGGGACACATAAACATCAGATAGAGGGAATTATGCCTGGCTAGGTGTTTCTCCAGCAGTCTCGTTAGAAATATGGCATCAGTGGTTACTTTCTGGTACAAAATCAAACTTAATCAAGTGGGCTATAGCTCTTTCTCTAACTTTCATAGCCTGGTTTTAAAACTATTGATACCTTCTGTAATTTCCTCTCTCTCTCTCTCTCTCTCTCTCTCTCTTTCTTTCTCTCTCTCTCTCTCTCTCTCTCTCTCTCTTTCTCTCTCTCTCTCTCTCTCTCTCTCTCTCTCTCTCTCTCTCTCTCTCTCTCTCTCTCTCTCTCTCTCTCTCTCTCTCTCTCTCGCCTTTGTAGCAATTGCTGTTGTTGTTCATGATGGTGGTAGTGATTGTATGCTAGTCATTGGATATGACAATACGATACCCTCCTATTCAATCTGATTGACAGCGATAATGGGTTTCAGTAAATCATCTTGAAAATTATCACCATTGCTGTTATGGGATCCTTTGATCAAAGTTACACTCAGTGTGATGTTTCTGTAACCCACTTGAGGTTCTGCACGTAATTTTGTAGACACTTGTTTCTTATCAGCAGAGGGTGTTTGTTATAAAACAGCCACATGAGCTGAATATATTGGGTGATTCCATAATTAATGCGGTTTTTCTATATTTCTTTTATTTTTACAAAATTAAGATAAACAAAGTTCTATATTTAAGAGATGAGGAATTATGTACATTATTTACATTAGATGGTTGTTTTTCTTCTCGTGCTGACTTAAGTTACTCGCAGTAGATCTCCTTTGTTACCGTTTGGTTTGGGTTTTAAAATTCAAAGTGGACTAAACCTTTCATATCCCACCAAACAGATAACAGCACCTTACATGGGTGAAGACCTTCTTTTGCCTGGAGTGCCACTGTTTCTCCTTTCCCTACCCACTGTCTTCAGCGCTTGACATTTTTATAGAGAACCCATTTCTCATCACCAGTCATTATTTGCTCCCAAAAAGGTTCATTCATGCAAAGAAGAGTGCACATTCACTTTCTGTGCATGATTAAACTTGGAAAGTTTGTGAGGAACCCATTGACCCAATTTGCTGACTTTTCCAATGGCACACAGGTGTTGATGAATCGTTGAATGACCAAATCTAAGTTCCTCTGCTAGTGCAACACTTACAATGGGATTTTGTTCCGCCAAGGTTTTCAGGATGTCCTTATCGAGCTCTACAGATCTTCCAGGATGAGGCTTGTCTTCTAGGCTGTAGTTTCCGGCTTGGAATTTCTGGAACCACCATTGACACAGGCTTACACTTATTGTCTGATCCCCATATACTGCATTAATATTCCTCGCACTTTCCGTTGCGTTGTTGCCTTTATTGAACTCATAAAGCAAAATATGCTGAATATGCTCCTTTGTCACTTCCATTATAGCTTCGAAAAAATAACTGTTAAAATTGAACTGCACTCTTCAAAACTTGCACTAAGAATAAGGACAAGGTAAAATTACTACTTGCTTTTATAGCAAGTTGATGCAATTGAAAAAACTGCATTATTTATGGGATGACCCAATATATAACCACATTATTGATAATTCAAGTTTCTATTGTAAATAACTTGTATGCATGATTATGAAGAGTTGAATTTCAATTTATGTCAAATGACACCTCCTAAATCAATAGCTGCATATATTAATGCATGATGTAGTAGTACTCATGGGGGTGACTTTTGATGAAACAATTGTTAATTGATGTAATAAAAGGTCTTGCTTACTCCATTCTCCTTGGGTATATTTGTAGAAACTCTGCAGATATTTGTGGATTTTCAGGCATGTGTTTAACCCTTTCATTACAGTATTTATTTCAAGATGCTCTGTGTTTCTCTCAGTTACTTTAAATATAAACAAAGAATTTAGTAAAATAACTCGGTTATCATGAAGCTAGTGTTGGGAATATAAATTTTGACAAAGGTTTGGTGGAAGATTTTAATTCGAAACTTATGAAAACAAGACTCAGAGCCAAAGCTGGTTTCAGCTGGGTTGGTTACCAAAAGGGTTAATATGTAATACAAATATTCTTTTCTACTCTATGCACAAGCCCGAAATTTTTGTTGTAGTGGGGGCCATTCAATTAGATCGATCCCAGTACACAACTGGTAATTAATTTATCAACTACGTTCTTCCTTGGATTTTACTTTTACATATAATTCATCATCATCATATATATATATATATATATATATATATATATAGGTTATGAGCGATAGTGGTGTCAATTAGATCCAAGGGTTTCAGGTAATGCTGAGTAAGTGCTATGGATAGACATTCTATTTATAAATGTTCTATATTATACACAGCCTTGGTTTTTTTATCTCATTATGAAAAGTAAATCCTTATATAT
>NC_069004.1:32721281-32724322 GCF_001194135.2 Octopus bimaculoides
TATATATATATATATATATATATATATATATATATATATCTTAGAGCTCAAAATCGATGCATTGAAGATACTTTATTGCAGCAACAATTACAATAGCAGTAACAAACTGTTGTGTCTGGGGAGAGTCATTCTCTTTTCGTGCCTTACTATCTAACACACTCACTGGTTTAGTTTCCACTCATTTACTTATTTTTTCTAAAATTTCCTTTGTGTTTTTCAACTTTTCAATAGTTGTTGACCATACACACACGTGTGCACATGCACATCTATGTGTATATATTTTCTTTTGGTTTCAGCTTCAGGTCGTGGCCATGCTGGGGTACTACCATTAAACTAAAGGTTTTGCTCACAGCATCCAAGTGGTCACCTACCTAAGAAGTACTGACTGTATTCAACATTGCCTACTTCAGTGACTGGATGAAAACCAGAGTTTTCAAATACACACATACACACACACACGCACACACATTTATTTATAAACATACATATACATAATTGTGAAGCACTTTAAGATGTTTTTGTTGTTACATTGTTTGTGTTTGTTGCAGAGATTCTGAAAACTCTGAAGTACCAAAGGCTGAGGTGTATTGTGGCCAGGGCCACTTCAAGTTTGCTTCCAGCAAACAAGAAAATGAATCAGACTACTTAGAGACCTCCAACAAACTGGTGAAGATAATGCAGGCCGTTCAGTCGAGCCAGTGTGACAGCAAAGAACAACAACAACAACCACAGCAAACAACAGCAGTGACAACAACAACAACAGCAACAACAACAACGACAACACCTACAATTCCACCAACAGCAGATAACGTCATGAAACAGGGCGTCGGCAATGGAACACTCCCAGGAACAGAAGACAAGACGATGGAGCGATTGCCGAATGTGGAGGGGAACCTGAACAGACTCTCATTGGAGACAGCAGACCACCAGAGCAACGGCATTGGTAGGGATGCGAGTGATGGTCTCCCTGAGCATCCAACAGATGCCACCGTAAAACAGGCAGAAATGCAAAATGACCAAGTTGAAGAATCCAATAAGGACCTCCTCCACCACAGACCGTCATCATCACCGTCAGCAGCATCAGAAGCACCACTGGTGTTGCAACCACCAAGGAAACCCCACAAAATCGTTACCGATGCGACGGATGGAACGGAAGTTGATAACGAAGGTTAGTCATTGCTTTCCGTAGTCTTCTAACTCTTGGTTAAATGTTACAGAAACGGTTTTGCTGCTGTTTAACCCAAGGTCAATACTGATCTAATGGACCTGTGATTGACAATTCTTTCAGTATCTTCTTTACACTCCTTCCCCCACAACCCCCACCCCACCCACCTTTTTTTGTAATACAGGACCACATTGTCCAAAGTGGAGATGCGTGGCTTAGTGGTTAGGGGTGTTGGACTCATGATCGTAATATTGTGGTTTCAATTCCTGGACCGGGCGACGCATTGTGTTCTTGAGCAAAACACTTCATTTCATGTTGCTGCAGTCCACTCAGCTGACAAAAATGAGTAATCCTGCAAAGCGTTTTGAGTAAATTTGGTAGACGGAAACTGAAAGAAGCCCGCCGATTTACTAAACCCTTTGTAGCAGTGTCCCAATATAGCTGCAGTCTAATGCTGGAAATAAAAAGAGAATGTGTGCACCTGTATGTGCATGTGTGTGTGCATGTCTTAGTCAAAGTGTATTCGTGAAGTATGTAAACATCAAGGTGACCAATAATGGAAAGTTCTTTCTGGTCACTTTACCAAATCAGCGAAGAATGCCCCCAAATTCTCTCCCACTCTTTGCAAAGGTACAAGACTGTTAAAAAAATGTAATATAAAAGAAAGAAGAAAAAAACAACAGAAACTCTGTTTTTAATTGTTTTCTCTTGTTTTTCAGCAGACTCTAATGTAGATAACCAAACAAGCAAAGAGACTCCAGAATTAAACTCTACATCAGCACAACCAAAGCTCTCACCAAAAGACCCCACAATCACCTCCTCTATGATGGAAGGGTCGCCCAAACTGAAAGCTATCTACGACTATGCTGCTGGCTTTTTCCAGAGTTCCGGTTCAGCAGCAGAGAAGACAATGCCTGGCCCAGAGGGCACACCAGAATGGCCGACACCGTCGACAGGTGTCCCCTCACAGCAGGGAAGTGACAATTTATCTACGAGCCCGACAAGCCCAAGAACCCCAGGTGTCGAATACACGACCAAAAGAGGCACTCGGGTGCGGGTGGTGTCAGCGGTCACGATGGAGGACACACCAAATTTATTCCAACCAGTAACGAGTGAGTATTTCTACAGGCTTCCCTCTTGATTGACTTCATAACGAAAAGAACACTGTCATCGTCATCATCATCAACTGAACACTTGCCTCTAGCACAAGGACAGGCATGCCACATATCTATTCTTTCATCGATGGCTTAAGCACATGGGCAGCTAATGCCACACTCTTCTTTATCTTCTTAATCAGGGTCTTGACCATGGCTTTTGACTAATGCCCATTGTTCATCTCTCATTCATCAGTTTCCAGATAAATTTGATGACTGGCAACTGCAAGCAACCAGCCTCCCGTTATTCTGTTGATCAACTGTTTGCGGTCACTATAGAATATCTTATTGGTCATTCCTTGGATCCAGTTGAGACTGAAAGCCATGAAGAGCATGAGTGCAGCAACCATCAGTTTGAATGTGGGTTTCACAGTTAATTCACAGTGGACTCGCGATCGTGGGATCGCGGTTTCGATTTCCAGACTGGGCTTTGTGAGTGTTTATTGAGCGAAAACACGAAGCTCCAGCAGGGTTGTGATGGCAAACCCTGCTGTACTCTTTCACCACAACTTTCTCTCACTCTTTCTTCCTGTTTCTGTTGTACCTGTATCTCAAAGGGGACAGCCTTGTCACACTCTGTGTCACGCTGAATCTCCCCGAGAACTACATTAAGGGTACACGTGTCTGTGGAGTGCTCAGCCACTTGCACGTTAATTTAATGAGTAGGTTGTTCCATTGATCGGATCAACTGGAACCTTCATCGCCATAACCGACTGAGTGCC
>NC_069004.1:32725016-32725556 GCF_001194135.2 Octopus bimaculoides
TATATATATATATGTGTGTGTGTATATATATATATATACACACACACACATATATAGATACTTGACTGTAATTAACAATGTTACATTTGATATGTCTTCATTCATTTATATATGTCTTTATTATTTTCTTTCTCTCACGATCACTCTCTTTTGCTGCACCAGAGGATGATGGTTAGTATGACACTATACGTAACTTTCAACAACACTTTCTCTGTAGTTGTGCACATCTGGGCTCTTTACTAATTGCTGTAGCTTTTATCAATGGCGCCTCTCTTAGACATTTCAATATTCTGTGGCCGTTAGTTCTCATTCCCCCCTTTCCTTTACTTATACTGTCTTTCTTTTGCATAATACCTGTATGTAGTTGCAATTCTAATATCTCTCTGTCTGTCTCTCTCTCTCTCTCTGTAAGTCATTTACTCTGTTCCTCTTAGTCTTTCTGTCCCTCCCTTTTCACCCTCACTCTCCAAATACAAATAAATATTTGTCACTCCATGACACTACTGTCTACTCTCTCTCATATATATATATATATACATA
>NC_069004.1:32726606-32726928 GCF_001194135.2 Octopus bimaculoides
TATCTGTTTATCTATGCCTCTGTCCATCTCTCTGTCTATCTGTCTATATATCTGTCTGTCCATCTCTCTGTATGTCTATCTGTTTATCTATGCCTCTGTCCATCTCTCTGTCTATCTGTCTATATATCTGTCTGTCCATCTCTCTGTATGTCTATCTGTTTATCTATGCCTCTGTCCATCTCTCCGTCTGTCTGCCTCTGTTCAGATATTTATTTATTATCCTCTACTCTCTCAATCTCACTTTGTATATTTCTACTATATTTCTGCATCCGTCTCTCTCTCTTCCTCCCTCTCTCTCTCTCTCTCTCTCTCTCTCTCTCTC
>NC_069004.1:32726938-32728102 GCF_001194135.2 Octopus bimaculoides
TTTAAAAAATTTATTTATTATTATTTTCCATCCACTGAAATTCCTCATGTATGTTTAGTCTAAAAGTTTAATCTCAGGGAAAAAAGAGGGACTTGCTGATCTCCATGTCACTTTTAGTTTAGAATCCTTTCACAGATAACACAGCAGTGGGAGCCAATCAAACTCTTAGAAGCAACACCACCACCACCACCACCATTACTACACTACAACCTCTACTGTTCCACCACCATCATCACTACATCACCACCACACACCCCTACCACCATTATTACACTACCACCTAAAAACTACGCCACCACCATCACTACACTATTAGCAACAACACTATCAGCACCATTACTACACTACAGCCTCTACTACGCCACCACCACTACGTCACCAGCATTTTCCAACCACTATTATTACACTACCACCTATACTATGCCACCACCATCATTATACCATTAATAATACCACCACCACCATTACTACACTACCACCATCACCACTACACCAACACCATTATTGCACTACAACCTCTACTATGCCACCACCATCACCACTATGTCACCTCTACACCACCACCATTTACTACACTATCACCTCTACAGCACCAACACCTTTGCTGACATAAAGTTCCACCTCAATTTTGGTTCTGCTCACAGCGCCACACCATTCTACCCTACACTGCACCAAAACAGCAGTTGACCATGTTTTGGACATGGTCCATCATGAGAACTTGTCAGGGCATGAGCATGTGTCTTGTCCATGATCTACCTTCGTTTTTTTTTTTGTCTAATCTCTCACCTGTATTTATAGAGTCTCAAGGTGTCATAACTGTATTTTCTTTTTTTTTTTTGTTTCTTTGTTGTTGGTTTGTTTTTTTTGCATGGGATGCTGGGGTCGGGTGGGTGGAGTGGAGGTTGTGACTCCAAACATCAACATCATTCCCCACCAAATGCTTTGGGTTTTTTTTTTGTTTTTTTTTGTTTTTTTTTTCTTTTTTGTTGTTGTTTTAAGATAATGGGTTGGTGCAGGTGTGGCTGTGTGGTAAGAAGTTTATTTCTCAACTTCATGGTTCTGGGTTCAGCTTCACTGCACAGCACCTTCAGCAAATGTCTTCCACTATAGCCCTGGGCCAACCCAAAGCCTTGTGAGTGGCTTTGATAGCCGGAAACTGAAAGA
>NC_069004.1:32728199-32735393 GCF_001194135.2 Octopus bimaculoides
ATATATATATATATATATATATATATATATATATATATATATACACATGCACACACACGTTTGTGTTTGTTCCCCACCACTTGACAATCGATGTTGGTTTGTTTATGTCCCTCTAACATAGCAGTTTGGAAAGAGAGACTGATAGAATAAGTACCAGGCTTTAAAAATGAATTTTTAAAAAAATAAGGGCTGGAGTTGATTTGTTTGACTAAAACCCTCTGAGGCAGTGCTCCAGCATGGCCTCAGTCCAACAAGCAATAATCAATCATTCAAAGGCCAGTCTTTTGTCACTAAGACAGATGAATGACCCAATGACAACACCTGTTCCCATCCATTTTGTCTTTGTTTCCTTGAAATTTCAATTTTGCTCCATCTTATTGGAGTTATCTCCTTCGCTATTGTTTTGGTCTGGTTTTTGCTTTGGAGCACCTCCACAGGGAGTTTTTGCATACTAATTGCATGGATTATCTCAGTTAAGAGATGTTTAAATTATGAATATTGTAGAATAGGTTGGCTTGTTATTAAAAGTCTCTTCATTGCTTCATACAGTCTTTGTTGTTTGGTTGGAGGTTGTGGTAGTGGGAGGTGTTGGTGTTGGTTGTTTAGCCCAAGGTCAATCCTGGTTGAGTACACCTTTGATCAAAAGCATTCCAGTCATGACCAACTTGTCTTTTCAGGATTATACATAAGACTACCTTATCTAACATGTTCCTATGTATCCTAAGGTGGAAGGGAGATGTTTGAATAAAGATTTAGCTGTTATTTCTGGTGGTGGTGGTAGTAGTAGTAGTAGTAGTATTGGTGGTAGTAGTTGTGGTGGTGGTGGTGGTGGTGTTGTTGTTGTTGGTTGTGGTGGTGGTATTAGTAGTAGTAGTAGTGGTGGTGGTGGTAGTGGTGATGGTTGTGGTGGTGGTGGTAGTGGTGGTAGTAGTAGTAGTAGTGTACTCTGTCAACTTCGTATTAAATCACAATATTTTGATATCTGGAAATCCTGTCAGCCTCATTCTTTAAACAATTGCCTTTTTTTTTCCTTGTTTTTTTGTTTGTTTTTTTTTTACAGGTTCCCCACCACACACACACACACTCATTCTCTTTCTCTCTCTCTCTCTCTCTTCTCTCTTCCATTTCCTCTTTTCACTTTCCACTCTCTTACTCTCTTCCTTTCCTTCTTCCCCCACATCCTGTCTTTATCCTGCCCAACCTTCTACCACTACTACTGTTATGACAACAACCATGCCAAACTCATTTCTAAAGAAGCTACATCCAGCAATTCCAATGACATGTTTTGAGGGGAGGGGATTTTTAAAAAATAGGTCGTTGGGTGAATTCTGAAAACTTACCCCTTCCTAGTATAGAGTTGTTATTGTAGGGTGTAAAAGAGATCAGTCCCCTTTCACCATATTGGAACATCTGCTTTTCGGTTTTATGTGGAAGGGACATGACATGTTCAACCATTGATCAGGCATCCATTGCCAGCGCTCTTTGATTGGCAGGTTTTGCATGCCATGGTTTCTGAAGTGGATAGATGCAATGTGGCTGTACCACCTGTAGATTTTCCTGAACCATGAGCAGGTTGGTCTCCGTTTGCAAGACTCATTTTTCTGCAGCTCATCCCCTTGACAGAGTTGATGTCTTAGGTCAAGAAAAAGTCTCACTTGTGTGCCTGGTGCCGGGAATATCATCAGGGGTTCACACCACCCTCTGCCACTTTGGCATTGTGTTTGGTGAAGCTTCTATGTCATAATATGTGAAGATCTAGTGTTGTGCTAAAGCAATGAAATTCTTGGGGAAACTCTAGGTGTCGACAGGAATGAGCCACTGATCCGTTTCAGAGGTCTTTCAGGCCAGAGACTACCATAGATAACTTACAGCCTGGCAGTGCTACCAACAGGCACTACTAGTTAAGATAAACTCTACAGGTATGAAAGTGCCATTGGATAGGACTGTCCAAGATATGACTTGTGCAGTCTCTGAGCATTGCTGATTTGTGGAGTTATGTTGAAAAGCTGTCTACACATGCAACACGAAACCAGTTATCAGCTGTGTTCATTGTGAGAATTGTCCCACCAGCCACCTTTAACAAGAAAGGGCAGTTGGTGTTCCTCTCTCTCTCTCTCAGGGTTATGGCTAAAGAAGTTGTGTGATGGACAAGGCTGCAAAAAATTGAGGACAAACACTTCCTTTTCGATCAAGCCCTAATCGATTTGAAAAAAAAAAATTCCATTTGGAAAGGAAAATGAGACTGGAGAGGGAAGTAATCTCCCAGTGAGTTCATCAAGAGGTGAGTGACTGCAGCAAGAATGGTTACGGTGAATAGAACTACTCTAAGATTGGAGAACAACAGGTGGATGAGGGCTCATGTCCCAAGTAGCCTGGATGATCCTAGATCTGTGGGGTTCCTTTGTGGGCTAAAGTAGGACTTTCTTCTGTAACAGGAGAACTGCATCATTCGTACTTTCACATACTTTGTATATTATGTTTATTTTTTCATCTCATTTTGCCTCCTCTCTATTTCTTCCCCTCATTTTTTATGTAAACCTCAACACATATTATTATTAGCTGTCCTTGTATTGTCATCCCTCATCTAATACCCCAGCTGACAGAATATTTAGCACGCTGGACGAAATGCTTAGCGGTATTTTATCTTCCGCTACATTCTGAGTTCAAACTCTATCAAGGTCGACTCTACCGTTCATCCTTTCGGGGTCAATAAATTAAATACCAGTCAAGTACTGGGGTCAATGTAATCGACTCTACCCCTCCCCACAAATTCCAGGCCTTGTGCCTATAGTAGAAAGGATTGTTGTTGTTATTATTATCATTACCATTATTATTATCATCATCATTATTTATTACGTTAACCATATCAAATCTTCGTTAATCTAAGTAATGCTTACTTAATTCCTTTGCTATTTTCAGCTAATTCTAGTTATTCCTGACCTAATATTACTGACCTCCCATTAGCTCAACCACCTCTACCACCATCTCACTTAAATCTGTTAACTTTTAGCCTAATCCTATCTGCTATCACTGGGTTAATTATTAATAAGTTAGTGCTAATTATGTAGTGTTAATTATGCCACTAATTCACCTAATGATTTTCTACTTGAACCTTATCAAAGTCAACTTTACATTTTAATCTTTACAGGATCAATAAAATGCAGTACCAGTAAAATACTGGGGGAATCACTATAACTCCTACCACCACCATTGGTGTCATTGGTGTATTTTGATTAAATGACAACCCATTTATTATTGATTATTTGTTGTTGTTGTTGCTGTCTGTTTATTTAGCTACATGGATGGCTATGTGGTTTCAAGTTCAGTCCCACTGTGTGGAACCATGAGCAAATGTCTTAAGCCAACCACAGCCTTATGAAAAGCTGGGGCAGACAGAAACTGAAAGAAGCCCACTGTATGTCTGCATATGCATGCATGCATACATATGTACTTGTGTGTGTGTGTTGGCAAGGGAAAGTAGGATCAGTGTGTAAAACAAAAATATCTTGTGATATTTGGTTTGCATCCCTTTGCAGTAAGGTCCACAGTGCTGTTTTACATGATGAGGTCACTAAAGTAAATCCCAGACAATCCACTGAGCCGGACTTGTAGGAGTGTAATAGCTTTACAGTAGATAGTTGTGGCCTTTTTCATTCTGAGCTAAATTTGTCTTTCCATCCTTGTTGGGGGGTCACTGAGATAAAGTACCAGGTCACATACATAAGTATATATTCCTATAAGGCATCCTAGAAGGGAATGAAATTTTAATAAAAAAAACTAAAAGCCTTAAACATAGGACCCCAACATGGCCAAAGTCCAAAATACTGATACCAATAAAACTGTGTTATACATTTTTTGTTTTATTTTTTGTTTCCAGGGCTCCAGCATGGTCTGAAACTGTGTGTATATATAAATATATATATATATATATATGTTTTTTAATGATTTTTTAAAAATATATTTCTTTACTACTTCTACAGTACATCACCAATGTTGTTATTGTTTAACCCCTAATCAGCCCTGATTGAGGTGTGTACCTATGATGAACCATCCCACCTCACATTAACTCATTTGGCCTCAATTCACTGAGTTTGTTCCACTTTGCTTCACCTCAACTCATATAACCTCCCCAATTCCCTTCATCTTATTTCATTTCATTCTTCCTCACCACAGCTCATCTCATCCCACCTCAACTCACCTCATCCCACCTCATCTTCACATCATCCTACCTTGATCACCTCACTTCAGCTCACCTCATCTCATCTCATCCCGCCTCCACTCATCTCATCCTGCCTCCACTCACCTCGTCTTGACTCTACTCACCTTATCCTGCCTCCACTCACTTTGTCCTGCCTCCACTCACCTTGTCCCACCACCACTCAGCTTGATACAACTCATCCTACTGTGGATTATCTCTGCTCAATTCAACTCATTGTAGCTCAGCTCAGCTCATCCACCTAAACCTACCTCACCTCAACTCAACTCATCCCACCTCAACTTGACTTTCTCTGACTCACTTCGACTTGGCTCATCTAACTCTACTCATCTCACCTCATCTCAATTCAGCCCAAACATACCTCAACTTGACTTCTCCCACTAATAAATCAGTGCTAATTATGTAGTGTTAATTATACCACTAATTTATACTTAATGATCCATTCTACCTCACCCCTCACCTCAACACACTTCTCTTCATTCCTTATCCTTTCTCTCTTTCCATAGAACTCAAAGCTTCCCTGTTGACAATCCGCTATGAAGAACCACCTTTATTCCTTTGCCTCAAAGTTGGCAAACCCAAAAACACAACGGTAACCTATGAGGCGCCATTCAGTACTTACGGTAAAGCTAAGAAACCAGAATACTGGTTCACAGTCTCCCAAGAGAAGTAAGTAACTCCTTGGTTTCTTGTCATGTTGTTGTTGCAGTTTTTGTTGTTTAACCCCAGTCCAGGACTGACTAGGTGGTTGATCAAAGGCATTTCAATCATGATTATGCTATTGTCCAATGTGTCCTTTGTCTGTCTTTAAGACGTTATATTGTAATTTGAGGGAGATTTTGCTGCTATTTCTAGTAAACTTATAGAGACACCATCATGACCTTCGCAAGGGTCTTTGAGATCAATAAGATGAACATGGTTGATGTTCTCCTTGAATAATAACTATTTGATGGCTGCAAGAAAATGCATGAACAGGAAAAGAAAGGAGTGGGTAGCGTTAGTGTGAGGTTTGGTGCATGCGACACAGAATGGGTGATGAGAAGAGGAGGAGAGAGGTGCGAGTGACAAGCCTGAACTGAGGTGGCAGAAGGCCAGCATGTTCCATGGGCTACCACTACTACAATTGTGATAGTGGTAGTAATGATGGTCCTTTGATGTAGTGGTAGTGTACCAGTACAGTGGTATATTACAGCTGGTGTTGAGGTAACAGAGACAGTGTAAGATGACAGCACTTTCATGGACCAGAGCTTGGTATGTGTTGCCAAACACGTTTTTTTTTTTTAATTTACCCATATTATTGGAGCCTGGTGTAGCCATCTGGTTCACCAGTCCTCAGTCAAATCATCCAACACATGCTAGCATGGAAAGCGGACGTTAAACAAGGATGATGATGATGAGGAGGATTATATCCCTATCAAGGACACCCATTGACCCCTTCCCAGCTTGCCATTGAATCTCTCTCCGTCCATCCATCTTCTCTGCCCACTATTCGTGGGAAGGTCATGGAAGGAGAGTCCTCAGGCCCCTTCTCAATAGATCCTATCAAAAGCAACCGTCATGACACTTTCTGAAATTGGGTCCCTCCAAAGGATCTCTGGAGTACTCAACAAGGTGCAAAGCTCTGAGATTGGGGAGTGTCTCCAGGTCTAGCTGCTAATTGTCTGCATTGAGCAGCCACAGCGCCAGTACTATGGATTTGTGATTAGAATGGTGAAGATAGGAACCACAAGATGAATTCTTCAAGCTGAGCCAACTGGCTGGAGACCAAGGGGCAAATCAAGAACAAGATGGTTGGCTAATATCTACAGTCTCCATTAGCCCCATGCTTGAGAATCTAACCTCAAAGTGGAATGGGAGTTGCCAAAACAAAAGCCTCTCTCCTGAGAATTAAAATCAGAATCCCCCCCCCCCCTACTTGTCTGACCCTCCTTGCTAAATAAAGCCACTGGAAACCTACTTTGTCTTTGTGTTTTTCTTGTTTCAGAGCTGACAACTTCTATGCATTCCTTCTTCATTGGAAACCAGAAATCTATGGAGACGATGAAGAAACGGAAGCCCGCAAATTGGGTTTTGTGATTTTTGACAACAGCAGTAACCAAGCCGAGGATGATCTAGATATTTTAGACGGCTATTTTGGACACCGAGAAAGTATTTC
Source organism: Octopus bimaculoides (assembly GCF_001194135.2). NCBI lineage: Eukaryota > Metazoa > Mollusca > Cephalopoda > Octopoda > Octopodidae > Octopus > Octopus bimaculoides. Next base: position 32,734,571 of record NC_069004.1, read on the forward strand.
CAAAGACTGGGAGGTAAGCTTTATTACAAAACCAAAACATACAAACAAAAGCACATCAATGCTTATGGTCTATTTACCTCTTATCTAGATGTTATCTATTTAGCTATCTATTATCTGCTAATCTGTTATTTATCTAGTGTCTATTTATCTATTATCTATATCTATTATCCATATTATCAAAATATCTGTTATCCACTATTCGTCTATTTACTATTATCTTTAGCTATTTACCAACTATGTGTTTATTATCACATTTAGCTATTATCTATCATCTATTAATCTTTTTTTATCTATAACTATCAGTTATCTATTATTTATTTAGTATTAACATTTAGCTATTTTACTTATTTTCTATTTATCTATTTGTTATCTGTTTAGCTATTTTCTACTTATCTGCTATCTATTATTTATTTTCCTATAATCTATTTATCTTTTATCTATCATCTATATTCTCCTTGCTATTAATCTATCTCTCTATCTATCTATCTGTCGTCTTATCTCTTACCCATTTGCCTCTCATATATTTTTCTATTCTCCCCCCTCTCTCTCTTTATATATATATATATATATATAGGAAAATGAAAAATAATAATAAGGCAGAATGCTAAACTGGAAGCATATTTTAATAAAGATTTCTCTAACCGGCTTTCATTGCGAAGCAAATTTTCAAGAAGAGGGAGAATGAAAATGTTTTTTACAAAGAAGTACAAAATGAAGAAAATAATAAATAAAAAAAATAATATATAAAAAAATAAATATACCAATACATTATATTGTCTTTGAGTTTTTGAAGTTCAATGGTAATTCATGTATATAATGGTTG
>NC_069004.1:32735403-32736203 GCF_001194135.2 Octopus bimaculoides
AACTTTAAAAGCTCAAAGACAATATAATGTATTGGTATATTTTTTTTTTATATATTATTTTTTTTATATATTATTTTCTTCATTTTGTACTTCTTTGTAAAAAACATTTTCATTCTCCCTCTTCTTGAAAATTTGCTATACAATGAAAGCTGGTTAGAAATCTTTATTAAAATATGCTTCCAGTTTAGCATTCTGCCTTATTATTATTTTTCATTTTCCTATTATTTCTCCACGTGCGGTTAACACAACCCCACTATTTACTGACTTTATATATATATATATATATATGTTATCTATTCCTCTTTTATCTATTTCGTCTTTAGTTTGTGTATGTTTTCTATAAGGGTGTACATGTCTGTGTGTGTTATGGTTTTCTATTTCTTAAGTTGCATACAATTCTGTGACCCTCTCTCAATTCAAGAAACAAAATTCCACAAACAGTCCCTTTCCAGTTCCAAAACTTCAATATTTTGTTGAAAGACCAAAGGTTAAACATTATTTCTGTCTTTCTGCCCACTCACTAACTACCCTCTCCATTCTCTCTCCCCCCCTCTTTACCCAGCACCTTCTGAATGTATTTCATATATATATATATATATATATATATATATATTAAGCTCCCATGCATATACGCATATATCAAACAATTCATCCCGACTTTTCTTAGTTGATGTTTTGTTATCATTAACCAGGAACGATTTGTAATTACATTAATATCCAAATGATTAATATCAGTAACTGATTTCACAAAATCAGGGACTTTCATTAACAAAAGCTTGGTTATCAAAGAATAAAACTCT
>NC_069004.1:32738046-32739457 GCF_001194135.2 Octopus bimaculoides
TATATATATATATGTATATATATGTGTGTGTATATATATATATATACAGGGTGGCCCAAAAGTGGGTTATTCAACTATCTCTTTTGCATTCATATATTAACAGTTTAGATCTTAATCATAAAAATATATGAAACCATTATTCTGTGCTAATTTAGTTAATTATAAGATAGAAATTTAAATGTAATAAAATGTTTTAAAAGAAATTTGAAGTGCCTACATGATAACTGTGAACCTACTTCTGGGCCACCCTCTATATGTATATATCTATTCAATCTATATGTGTGTATGTATATATATTTGGCTGTAACAGCAATTGCTCAATGCGCCTACATCATTATCATCATCATCATCTTATGTCCATTTTCTGAGTTCAAATCCTGTTGAAGTCAATTTGGCCTTTCATCTCTGGTGGGGTTTGAAAAAATTACCTATTAAAATGGTGAGGATTAGAAGAACTGTATAAACTATAAAGACATCAGACTGAATTTCTTGTGGTGTTTATTTATACTTTGACTCTTCATCTCTTATCTCACTCTTTGCATCCCCTGCTGTTCATTTTCTCCTCCCCTACTGAATGTAAGTAGCCATGCAGAAATTCTCTTAGAAGAACCGGGTCTGTTGTCCACCCCACCCTCTTTTCTCATGCTCTCACCTCTCATCTCATGGCATAAAACCAACCCCCTCCTCTCCCACAGGATTCGTGGTCTTGTCAGCTACATGGTGACCTTAGTAGCACTGGTGTCATGGAAAAAAGTACTTAATACATGCTGCAAAGTGGTTGATGCTAGGAAGGGCATCCAGCTATAGAAACCTTGCCAAAGCAGACATTGAAGCATGAGGCAGTCCTTGGATTCTGCCAAACCATCCAACCCATGCCAGCAGGGAACATGGACGTTAAAATGATGATAATACATTCACTGTATGTGCGTGCGCGTGTATGTGTGTGTGTAGATAGATGGGTGGATAGATAGAAAGACAGACAGACAGACAGACACACACACACACACATACACACAGGTAACATGCAATCCAAGACTCTTTTCTGTCTGAAAATATAACATCTGCTGTTGAGTCTGTTTGTCCAAAGCTGGACTTGCTGGACATATAAGATCTCATGACAGCATTTATTAATTGAAGAGATGGCCTTCTTCTGTAAAGAAATAGCAATTACCATATGCAACATACATACATTCATACACACACATACACATAACTCACACACTTGGATACAGTTTAATCCGATCATCTGGCCAATTACTAAGGCCACTGGACCAGATTAAATAAATAAGCTATTGCACTCAACATTCGTATTGAATACTTATCTATATCATTACCCAATAATGTGTGTGTTGTGTGTGCATGTATGTATATATATATATATATATATATATATATATATATATATATATAT
>NC_069004.1:32739969-32743846 GCF_001194135.2 Octopus bimaculoides
ATGTAAATGTGTGTGTGTGAGAGAGAGAGAGAGAGAGAGAGAGAGAAATAAAGTTAGGGGCGAGATGTGTGTGAGAGATGGGGGGAAATGAGAGAGAGGGGGGTAAAAGCGGTAGAAAAAGTAAGATGAAGATGAAGGCAGGGTGGAGTGAGATGAGGTGGGGGGGAAGAGGGTAAAGAAGTCAAAATGAGTGTAGGCTGTGTGGGTGGGGGGCAGCAAGGTTAATCTGTATGGGTAGTGAAACAGAAGCTGAGTGAGAGGGTATGTGTGTGTGTGCGTGTGTTTGTGTGTGCACGCCAGCTTAAGAGAGAGAGAGAGAGAGAGATGGACTGACTGATATGCATCAGAGAGAGAGACAGAGAGAAAGTGAGTTATGTGTGACACTTGATTGTTCGCTCAGATGTTTGTCTTGATGGTGGTGTATTTCTGTTGTTGGCAGCAGTGGGAGCGGAAGAACCACATTTTGGTAGGGGGACCCCCTCACAACATAGCACAACATATATACATTTAATATAAATACAAACACACACACACACACACACACATATATATATATATATATATATATATATATATAGCACAACGTTAAAATAAACATAAAACATTACGGCATCGCATACCAACACAACACTCTCTCTCTCTCCTCCACAAAACAAATACATGTTTACAGTTATATACAGATATATATAAAAACGTATATAGAGAGAGAGAGATGAATATATGAAGACGTATATAGATATATAAAGACACACACATATATACATACAGAAAAATATATATATAAATACATATATGAAAGCTATATCTTCACTTATAAACCAAACTGGATATAAATGACTCACAACTCTCAGGTTTGTATTCTATCGTATATTTTCATCTATTTCTGTGTATATTTACAGCAGTGTGTCTTGATGTTGACCTGTCCTATTGTCTGTCTGTCTGTCTATCCATGCATCTGTACATCCTTCCGTCTGTCTAATGTATCTCATTCTCTATCCATTCTGTCTATCAGTCTATCGGTATGTCGATCCAAGAATCCATCTCTTTTAACTGGTTGTCTGTTCTAATATGCATGTTTATCACTTTCCTTGTCTCTCAATCTACATATCTATCTCTTTATATATATATGCATACATATATGTGTGTGTGTGTGTATGCATGTGTGTGTGTGTGTCTATATGTGTGCTTATCTATTCCATATGTTCATTTCCATATATACCCATCTGCCAAAGTTTTACCTATATATATACATTAAAAATCAATATAAACAGCCGTGTGTATATATATATATATATATATATAGATATAATATATATATGTATACTTTTATTATTAAAGCTGTGAAAACACCACAAAAAATCGTTACTCAGAGTTTCGCGCTGCTGTTCGTTGGACGGTTTCTAATTACCAGAGAACTGTCCAACGAATGGGAACGTGAAACTCTGAGTAACAGGTTTTTCGTGATGTTTTGCAGCTTTAATAATAAAGCATAATATTCTAACCTCCAGTATACTATTTTCTCCACCTTGATTCACATTTATGTGCCTACTCTGGTGTGTATATATATATATATATATATAATATATGCACACACACCACACACACACAATCTACAGTACTAGTGTCTTTCTCGTTCTCCCCCTCCTCCTCTCCCACTTCTTCCTCTAGCAATAAACACAGTCAGTCTCCTTATGTTTCGAAACTTTCTCAACAGTTGCTAACTAGTTCCTTCCCTAGTGCTATTCCACCACCCCCACCCAGCCGCCTCCTCCCTCCTCTTTCTTCCCCCATCTGCAGCATGGAGAAGGGAAAGAGAAAGCAGAGATGTGGGGGTGGGGGGTAGGATTCTTTGTTTTGGTTAGTTAACCACTACCACCATCACCACCACTGCTACCACCAGTGCCGTCTCTATAGAAAACTTTGGGTCGATGTAGTATGTGAAGTATTTAAGCCTACGTTCTCTGCTCGTTAGAAAATGTTGGCACCTTTTGTTCTAATTATCTTCTTCATATTCCCGGCATGAATTAAAAAATAGACTGAAATGTGTGAGTGAGTGCTTACTGTTTACTGTATCAGGTCACGGATGGAGTTTTAAAAAAAAGCGGGGCGGAAATTTATAGATCTTCTTCCCATGCGTGTTGCAGCCCAAGCAAATTCAAAAACACGATTTTCAGACCCTCAATAGAATAACAATAACAGTAGTAGTAGTAGGAGGAGGAGGAGGAGGGGGAGGAAAATAATGGTTTCTGATTAAGGCACAAGGTTACCAATTTTAGAAGAGGGTAAGTCATTGACATTGAAATATCACCCCCCACCCCGGGCCTCAACTGGTACTTATTTTATATATGAAAGAATGAAAAGTAAAGTTGACCTCAGCAACAGTGGGATAATAATAATAATAATAATAATAATAACAATAATAATGACAATAATAAATACCTTGCTGCAGTACCAGGCAGTGGCTCTCATGACTTCTGATCTTAACTGATTGGAAGTGTTATCATGTACATTGTTTTGTTTTGGTGTAATAGATGGTGGACTTCAGCAAATATTCTGCTCAATACCACAGGTTTGCTTGTCAGTTGTTTGACTGGGCAAAATGCTTGGCGGCATTTCATCTATCTTCACATTCTGAGTTCAAATTCTGCCAAGGTCAGCTTTGCCTTTCGTCCTTTTGGGGTATCGATAAATTAAGTACCAGTGGAACAATGTAATCAACTAACCCCCACCCACAAAATTTTAGGCCTTGTGCCTTTAGCTGAAAGGATTAATATTATTATTATCATCGTGATAGCTGATTTTGGCACAAGGTCTGAAATTTTTGAGGGAAGGGGCTTGTCAATTACACCAACCCCAGTGCTCAACTGATGCTTATTTTGTTGACCCTGAAAGAATGGAAGGCAAGGTTGACCTTGGTGGCATTTGAACTCAGAAGATAGGGAGCTAACTCTGTCAACTTGCTACCTTAATTATAATAATAATAATAAGAAGAAGAAGAAGAGTTTTAGTTTTTTTAGAGACAAACCTGTAGCGGGGAATGGTTAAAGTTGATGCCTTTTATTTGTCTCATTGGCCACGAGGGACTGAATGACAATGACAACTGACCAGGCTGGGGCTTGAACTGCAAACACCATTCTTTTAATGCTCTACCCTTATGATGACAATGGTGATGATGATGGTGATGATTTGCATAACATTACCACAAATTCTCCCCTCCCCAATCTTTTACACACCAGATATACAGCAACTGGTTCTATCAGTCCCTTGCTTCCTGTTTTTACCAACCCCGTGATAGCTTAATGGCCATGTCGTCTCCAGGAGTATTTGAAACCCAGAAGGTGCTGTGCCACCTCTGTCCTTAATGCTGCCCAGAAGGTCACCAAACAGGTGAACAGGTGTGGTGCATGGGCTTGATGTTCCCGTCATTTAGATGTACGTCAGCACTTATTAAGCAGTAGTGTTAGGGAAGATGCTCCTTCCATGACCATCCCAAATGTCTGTATAGCGAGGTATTGTTGAATAGTGTGTGAGTGGAGATGGTTGATGAAGCAGCTTATAACTTGATTTGTTACAAAATAACATAAAATAATCATGTAGTCGTACATGCATACACATGCATTCTCTGTTTCTCAAACATTGTTTGTGGATATGTGTAGATATATGTATGCACGTGATATATGTGTGTGTGTGTGTGTGTGTGTGTGTATATATATATATATATATATATATATAAATATATACACACACACACATATTTTAAATAGCTATTGTAACTCTAATACAACATAATTGTTTTAGTTTTAACATGCGATCTCAACTAAAATCCCTTGCCAACTAGTACAACTAATATATGTATGTATGTATGTATATATATATA
>NC_069004.1:32743856-32751864 GCF_001194135.2 Octopus bimaculoides
ACACACACACACACACACACACACACACACACACACACATATATATAGTGAAGGTGCATGGCTCAGTGGTTAGAGTGTCGGGCTCACAATCATGAGGTAGTGAGTTTGATTCCCAGACCAGGTTGTGTGTTGTATTCTTGAGCAAGACACTTTATTTCATGTTGCTCCAGTTCACTCAGCTGTAGAAATAAGTTGCAATGTCACTGGTTCCAATCTGTATCAACCTTTGCCTTTCCTTTGGTTCAAATCAATGGCATGAAGAGGAGTGGCTGGTATGCATGGGCGACTGCTGGTCTTCTATAAACAACCTTGCCCGGACTTGTGCCTGGGAGGGTAACTTTCTAGGTACAATTCCATGGAGTGAAACTAGAGGTTGTTTTTAGTAGGCTTGGTATCAAAAAAGGGGTTAATGTGAACACTGAGAAGAATATGAAACTAGAAAAGGATGTAAATATAAAGAATACACCACACACACACACACACACACACACACACACACACACACATGCATATTTACGTACTTATACACGTACATCCATAATATCATAATCATGATCTTTATTCCTGGACAACAATTTGTACTTGTGTTAGGCACCGTAGCAGATGTTGCACACATTCTATTCCATCGTCAATGCTCTTGTTCATCAAATACACACATATACACACACAAGCACACAAACAAACACATATATATTTATTTATATATATATATATATATAAATAAATGGCGTTAGGAAGGGCATCCAGCTGTAGAAACTCTGCCAAATTAGATTGGAGCCTGGTGTTGCCATCCGGTTTCACCAGTCCTCAGTCAAATCGTCCAACCCATGCTAGCATGGAAAGCGGACGTTAAACGATGATGATGATGATGATATATATATATATATATATACATACACAAACACACATATACATGCACATGCACAAATAATACACACAAGCATGCACACACACATACACACATATATATATACACAAGCACATATATATAAATATATAAGCATACACATATATACACACAAACATGCACATATACACACACACAGGTACAAGCATTCTCACAAGCACATCTAATTGAAATTTCTCCAATCAACTTTCTCTCTGTCTCTCTTTCTCTCATTGTTAATCTTTTCCATTTTGGTGGAACTTTAGGCAAAACGGAAAGACTCGATCAACACAATGAAGGTAAAAAACTTAACACCAACGACTTAGAAATGTCCAATTAGACCAAATAATTGCACCTGTGCCTGTATTGTTGTCGACTTCACTACTGAGTAACAATAAGAACTAACCACCACCACTACCTACGCACATACACACACACACACACTTTACACCCAGCATTTACATGTCCTACTAACACCCTCCCACCCCATCTTCAGAAATCCCATATACAGTAATTATATCTTCCACCCTGGACACAGCAGGCTTTTTTTTTAAATTTCTTTTTAACACCTGTAAAACCAATATGGTAGATGGGTGGCGGAGTTAGTACAGTGCTGGATAAAAATATTTGGTTGTATCTGGTTAAGACAATTGGCAATCTGAGTTCAAACCCTACACAAGCCTACACTGCAAGTCAACCCTTTGATATTAATAAAATAAGTAGTGATTGTAAACTTCCCTAACCCTTTGAAGGTGGTGTCCTAGCTTGAATGCAGTTGATTGTAACCTGTAAATAATAATTGTAGGTGGTTTAGAAGGGCATTTTGCAACTGTGGAATTCCAGGTTCAATTCCACACTGCGATTCCTCAAGCAAGTGTCTCTTTTCTACTCTGCTAATAAGTTTACCTTGAGGATGGCATTTAATAGACAAAGCTGTGCAGAACTCTCTCTCTCTCTCTCTCACACACACATATTTATGTATGTGTGTGTGTGTGTGTGTATATATATATATATATATATATATATATATATATATATATATATATAATATATATATATGCATACGTGTATGTGTAAACGTACAAACACAGGCATATGTACATGCACTTGTTTTTATATTTATTGATGTAAAACTACTGTTGCATCAAAAAATATGACTTTTGATTCAGTAAATATTGAGTGATAAAATAAGTACCTGACTGAATTAAGTACTGGGGGTCACTGCAGTTGACCGAGACCCAACATGGACACAGTCCAATGACTAAAACCCACAAGGGCAGTTCTCCAGCGTGGCCACGTTCCAGTAACTGAAACCCTTAAAAGTAGTACCCCAACATGGTCACACTTCAGTGGCTAAAAACACTGAGGGCAGTACTCCAGCATGGCCACATTACGACTAAAACCCTCTAGGGCAGCACTCCAGCATGGCCACAGTCTGGTGACTAAAACCTCCAAAGGTAGTACCCTAATCTTGCCCACAGTCCAGTAACTAAAACCCTCCATAGGTGGTACCCCAGCACAACCACAGTCCTGAGCCTGAAACCAGTAAATAATGAAATAAATATCTGTTAGTTGTAGTCCCTCCCTCAGTGAACAGAGCCAAATGTTTGTGTTCTGGTAATTAATACTGTTAATGTTAGAATTCTCTTAATCCTGACACCCACAGACTCATTTTCCATTAGTGCATTATTTGTATTGTCTCTTCCCCATCCCTCACTAGTTGTTTAGCATCAAATTTGAATTTGTATTGTATAACAGAGTTTAATAAATATGTGTTTTATATGATGTATGGTGTCACATGTTAAAAGTCAGCATATTCTGTGACCCACGGCATTTGCTGAAGATGAACAGTCTTAAGATTGTGATATGAGTTGTTTGTTGTATAAGAGACATGTACTCTTTCTCTCTCACTGTTTTTTTCTCTTTCTTACCCTCCTCTTTCCCTGGCCACTCTCTCTCTCTCTCTCTCTTTCTCTATCTCTCTCTTTCTCTCTCTCTCTCTCTCTCTCTCTCTCTCTCTTGCTCTCCTTCTTTCTTTATCTCTGCCTCTTCCTGTGATATGTCTTGTGACTAGAAATAGTTAACAGGACAATGATACATCAGATGCGAACCAACCCGTGTTGCCTACTGCTTTGGGTATTTTTATCAGAGCCAGTGGCCATCGAGAAGCTCCCGCGTGGGCTTGATTCTGTTGTTGTTATTATTGTTTAGCTCCAGGTTATCTCTTATTTGATCCAACTTAGAATCATCAAGCACGTTCCAGCCATGACCATCCTTTCTCTCATGCAGAACAATTCATTGAAGCCTACATTATCCAATGACTCTTTCGGGATCTAAGATTAAATAATTAGTGAAGTTAATGTATTAACATATTTAATGCAGGACACATTAATAAACTAACTAAAATTAATAATGAGGGAACAATAAAACATATTGAAGTTAGTTAATGACTAATAATACTTAGCTATCTCAACAAGTCTGGCAGAAAATTCCAGACACGTTTCATTCCTATTCTGGACTCATCAGCAATCCATAAACTAATATAGAAGATTGTATCCTGGTCACAACAGGAAAATGGATTGTTAAGAGAATGAATTACTCAGACATACCATCAGCAGGGAAAAACAATAGTTAAGCATTGATAACTTTGCTATTGTTTTTTTTTTATTTTTATTTACTTGAAGGTATTATCTCTCAGTCATTAGTTAATTGGACAATTATCCATAATCCTCTAAATACTTTTCCATGAATCCTTCTCTCTCTCTTACCTTCATTTTCTCCTTTGCCTCCTCTTCTTTCTCTCTCATTCCCTCCTTCTCTCTCTCTCTCTCTCTCTCTCTCTCTCTCAAGGAATGAGCTTAAGTCCATTGAAGCAGGTTTGTGTGTATGTATTCTCTTTTTGCTAATGACTAAAATGTGTGATTCCTTTAGGCCAGTGGATCACATGGCACATCCAATGAAGGACTCGGATAGAACTTCACTGACCCCCCCCCCACTTGCACACTTACTCTCCACTCATCATATCCACCCATACAATACCACCAACCTACCCTCCACTCTTCACACCCATACAACCTACATGGCCACCCTCCGGTCATCACATCTACCCCCACAGCCCTACCTACCTACTTACTTACCCTCAGTTTTCACACCTACCTATACCACCCTCCAGTCTCCAAATCTACTCTTCCAATACTGCCTACCTACCTACCTACCCTCGAGTTCTTGCATCTACATTCACAGCCCTACCCATCTACCCACATAACCCTATCTACTCTCTCTCTCTCTCTCTCTCTCTCTCTCATACTCCAACCTTCTATTTCTCACTCTTATTCTCTTGACTCTTAGTGTCCAGGAAACCCTCAAGCCAACGTCCTGAATCTCACCCGTGAAGGACCGATGCAAGTTGGGTCAAAACGGATACTTTATTAAAAAGCAGCAAAAATATCACAAAACCTGTTACTCAGAGTATCACGTTCCCATTCGTCGCACAGTTTAAACTGTCTGACGAACCGGAACATGAAACTCTGAGTAACAGTTTCTGTGATGTCTTTGCAGCATTATTAATAAAGCATATTACTCTACCTCTGGTATTCGAGTACTATTTTTTCCCACTTTGTTTTGCATTTATGTGATTACTCTGGTACATATATATGCATACACACACATATATATATGCCCACATGCATACACGTGTGTGTGTGTGTGTGTTCATGTCATTTTGTCTTGACATTGTATGCTAGTTGTAAACAAGTCTCACTCTCATACAAGCAGTGTTGTTCATTTGCAATTCTGTGTGAAGACATCCCATCAATGTGCTCTTCATGTATGAAAGACAAGAAGAGATATTACCGTACTTGAAAACAGGTGAGGGTTGGCAACAGGAGGAGCACCCAGCCAAGAATATCTGCCTCAGCAAATCTTGCCTGAGAAGTGGACATTAAAATGACAATGGTGATGTGTTTGTGTGAGATTTAGCTGCTATTTCTAGGAGACTGTGCAAAACACATAGGTGCTCTCTCCTTGGTTCATCGCCATGCTGTTATGGTCCCTCCCACAATCAAATTAACCTTCAATGACATTCCATCTTTGACCATCCCTTCATTATATTTCCATACACTGTCTGTCCTGGGACAAGCATCATATGCATTCTTTTTTTATTTTTGTGTGTGCGACTTGAGGGGTTTTGGCTGCTGTTTCTAGCAAACCGAGTGACCACGTACAGGTTCCATATAGGCTCCATGCTATGTTAATGTTGTTGCTAATATGGTGGTGTTTTTAAACTGCTTTAGCGCTGCAGCAGAATTATTCTTGGTGACAGGAAATTAACAGGCAGGCAAACAGGCAATTCCGAAGAATGTCACCAAGACCTGGATGACTCAGTAAAGTGTTTATAGTGAGACAGTATTAATCTACACACACACACACACACACACACACATGCATGTGTGTTTGTTTGTATACATATAAACGTGTGTTTGTTTGTATACATATAAACGTGTGTTTGTGTGCGTGCGTGTGTGTGTGTATATCTTTTGCTTGTTTCAGTTGTTTAGCTGTGGTCATGCTGGGGCACCACAGTGATTGGTTTTAGTTGAACAAATTGACCTCTCTGGTACTTAACTTCTTAACACTGTTAGTTATTTTATCGATCTCTTTTGCTGAACATGTATATAGGTATGTATGTGTGTGTGTGTGTGTGTAAATATATGTATATGTATGTATGTATATGCATATATGTGTGTATATATATGTGTGTGTATATATATATATATGTGTATATATATGTGTGAAGGCATATGGCTCAGTGGTTAGAGCGTCGAGCTTACGATCGTGAGGTTGTAAGTTCGAATCCCGGAACTGGGATGCATGTTGTGTTCTTGAGCAAGACACTTTATTTCACGTTGCTCCAGTTCACTCAGCTGTAGAAATGAGTTGCGACGTCACAGGTGCCAAGCTGTATCAGTCCCTTTGCCTTTCCCTTGGATAACACCGGTGGCATGGAGAGGGGAGGCTTGTATGCATGGGCGACTGCTGGCCTTCCATAAACAACCTTGCCCAGACTTGTGCCTGGGAGGGTAACTTTCTAGGTGCAATCCCATGGTCAGTCGTGACCGAAGGTGTGGGGGGGGTCTCAGCAGCTTTGTAAATGAATTTGGTAGGCGGAAGTTACTGCCGTGTGTGTAAGTGCTTGTGCTTCCTAACAGAAGACGGCTCACAGTGGAATTGAACCTGAAAAGCACCTAGCTGCACTGAAACTTTTTACCGGTAGAGGCAGTTGTGGTTGAGACGGCCTTGATCCTCAACTTTTTTTCTGCCAAGGTTCTCCTGGGGATAAGCAACACACATACACAAGCAAAATTATTGAACCCTCCTCAGGAAAAACATCAAAGCCATCACACACCCTTAATTCTCTCTTCCACCCTTATTTTACCAACACCTACACCCTCTCACCCTTCCACACTGACCTTCCATTCTCTCTCTCTCTCTCTCACTCCCTATACAATTACACAAATTGATGTTTGCCAATTCAATTTCTAACTTCTTACAGTCATTCTTTGAATCTCTCTCTCTCTCTCCTTCTAACACTAACGCCCTCTCTCTCTGTCTCTCTTATTTCTTCACCTCTCAAACTCTCTCCTTCTAACTCCTACTGCTTCTAATGCTAACCCTATCCATCTATTTAGATCTTTAGTTTGTTTTCTCTCTTTCTCTAACTCTACCCAACTTTCACTTTCTCTTTAGCTCTCTCTCTCTCTCTCTCTCTAGATCTCTCTCCTAACTGTCCCTCTGTCTATCCAACTCTTCAATTCTCTCTCTTTTTCTCTCTTGCTTTCTCTCTTTCTCATTTAATTTTTTCCTTTTCTTCTTTTACTTTCATTTTATTTCTTTATACTTTTGTTGTTTATTTTTTTATGTTGATGATGATGATGTTTTTGTTGCTATTATTGCCACCGCTGCTGCCATTGTTGTTGTCATCGTTCTTGTGTTATTGTCATCGCTATTGTTCATCGTTATTGTTGTTGTCATTGTCCTCCATCCCTGTTGGTATTTAACCCTAGGTCAATCATGACCCATCAGATCTATGTTCAAAAACATTCCACCCGTGACCCTGCCATCCATTTCTTGATCATTTTATAACAAGGCTTATGCCATCTACTAAATCCCTCTTCTGACTTAAGGGATTGACTGCTATCTCTAGCATCCCAAGAAACCACCTAGGATTTTTCTTGTTGGCTTGTCATTGTTATTACTCCTGTGTAATGCCAGTTCAACTATGATCAAGAAGGCCTATGGTCAAAGACACTCCAGTCATGACCATCCCATCATTTTATCAGTCAGTAGGACTACGTTATTTTGTACGCCCTTTCCTCGCAGGTTGCAACTTCAGGGGAAAAATTTAGCTTCTGTTTCTGGCAAGCTGAGCGACCAGCCATACAGAGGCTCCCTTTCATTGTCTTGTAATCGTCATTGTTGATGTTGTTGTTGCTATTGTTGTCTATTGTTTTGTCCTCATGGCCTGTGGTGGTTATATATATATACACACATATATAACCATTGTATTGCTGCTCAACCATTCCATTTTCTCTCTCTCTACCTCTTCTTCTTCTTCTCCTCCTCCTCCTGCCAGGGTCAGATGTATGATTTTGTAAGTATCTCCCTGCTTGCATTCACTTTTTCTTTATTATTATTATCATCATTATTATTATCATTATTATTGTTATTTTTGTTCACTTTTATTTTCTTTATCCTCTTACATATATGCAGCTACTATATATATAAATTTAATAATGAGGGTAGAAATTGATATTAGTCATTTAAAAACAGTGGTCTAGCATATTAAAAAAAATCCGAAGATTAAAATCATATTACATACAAAAATTAAGAGGAATGACCACCAAAAGTGGACTCCTATATGCTAGAAATAGATGCTGAATCATCTAACCACGAAAAAAATGTTCTCAGTAAAAATTTAGCGACATAACAGACATAACATTTTTCGTGGTTAGATGATTCGGCATCTATTTCTAGCATATTGGAGTCCACTTTTGCTGGTCATTCCTCTTATTTTTGTATATATATATATATATATATATATATATATAAATTTAATAATAAGGG
>NC_069004.1:32752164-32752862 GCF_001194135.2 Octopus bimaculoides
ACAGTGGTCTAGCATATTAAAAAAAATCCGAAGATTAAAATCATATTACATACAAAAATTAAGAGGAATGACCACCAAAAGTGGACTCCTATATGCTAGAAATAGATGCCAAATCATCTAACTGCTGAAATTTTTTTTCTTGAGAACATATTCTTCGTGGTTAGGTGATTTGGCATCTATTTCTAGCATATAGGAGTCCACTTTTGCTGGTCATTCCTCTTAATTTTTGTATATATATATATATGAATGTATGTAACTGTTATTGTATCTTTGGGAAAGTTATTCAGTAATGCCACACAGTGACTTGTAGTTTAATCCTCAGTCTGAAGTTCTCCACCATGGATGAAACTGTAAGTGAGGCACTGAACTTTCCAGGACCCACAGTAAGGTTATTGCTCCAGAAATATATTGAGTTCTTCCCTTTCTTTGAGCTCATCATACCTCATACACAATACTAACAAATACATATATAATATCATCATCATCGTTTAACGTCCGCTTTCCATGCTAGCATGGGTTGGACGATTTGACTGAGGACTGGTGAAACCGGATGGCAACACCAGGCTCCAGTCTGATTTGGCAGAGTTTCTACAGCTGGATGCCCTTCCTAACGCCAACCACTCAGAGAGTGTAGTGGGTGCTTTTACGTGTCACCCGCACGAAAACGGCCACGCTCGAAATGGTGTCTTTTATGTGCC
>NC_069004.1:32753258-32764264 GCF_001194135.2 Octopus bimaculoides
TCCCTCAACTGTTAGGGTGTGGCACTTTTTCACGCAGCTATCCTCCTCCATTCTCACCACATGTCCATACCAGCGCAATCGTCTCTCTTGCACGCCACAACTGATGCTTCTAATGTTCAGCTTTTCTCTCAAGATACTTACACTCTGACGGGTATTCACATTGACATTACACATCCAACGGAGCATATACACTTACATACACACTTTCCAAAATACTTATTATTACTATTAATATGTATTTATGGTTTATTTTCTTAACAAAACAAAGAAATATAGACACACACACACACACACACACACACGCATACGCACACAGTTACACATTTGTTTATTCGTTTAACATCAGTTTTTTCATGCTAGCATGAGTTAGATGAGAAGCTTGTTGCTGCAGGTCCTTTTGGACCAGATACGCTCCCTATCACCAACCCTTACTGTTTTTTGTTGTTGTTTTCAAGGTAGGGATTTTATTCCAGGAAAAAGCCAAGCAACAAGTCATCGTATCAATAGGGAATATTTCACTGAAGCTTTGATATGCAGATAATAACCGTCGTACTCCTGTCAAGCCATCCAACCCATGCCAGCATGGAAAATGGACGTTAAAGGAGGATGAGGATGATGATTCAAATGTATGTATGTGTGTACAGTCATATACATATATGCATATATATCATCATCGTCGTCAAATATATGTGTAATATATATATATAGAAACCTTGCCAAATCAGACGGAAGCCTGGCTTGCCAGTTCTCTTTCACACCTTCCAACCCATGCCAGCATGGAAAGCCGACATTAAATGATGATGATTAGGATATATATGTATAGGTGCAGGAGTGGCTGTGTGGTAAGAAGCTTGCTTCCCAATCACATTCTTCTGGGTTCAGTCCCACTGTGTGGTACCTTGAGCAAGTGTTTTCTACTACAGCCTCGGGTCAACCAAATTTTTGTGAGTGGATTTGGTAGATGGAAACTGAAAGAAGCCTGTTGTATATGTATATGTACGTTAGGAAGGGCATCCAGCTATAGAAACCATGCCAAATCTGACTGGAGCTCTGGAGCTTGGTGCAGCTCTCCAGCTTAGCAGTTCCAATCAATTTGTCCAACCCATGACAGCATGAAAAGCAGATGCTAAATGATGATGATGATGACAGTGGTGATGATCTGTGTGTGTGTGTGTGTATCTTTGTGTATGTGTTTTCCCAACACCACCACTTGACAACTGATGTTAGTATGTTTACATCTCTCTCTAACTTAGTGGTTTGGCAAAACAGACCGATAGAATAAGTACCAAGTTTAACTAAAAAAAAAGTTTTGGGTTTGATTCTTTCAACTAATATTTCTTCAAGGCAGTGCCCCAGCTGTAGTCTCAAAACTGAAACAGGTAAAAGACAAAAGATATATATATATATATATATATATATATATATATATATTTGTGTGTATATATTAGACACACACATATCATACAACAAGCTTCCTACAGTTTCTCTCAGCAAAATCTACTTGCAAGCACTAGTTCACTTAGGACTATAGTAAAACATGTGCATATATACAGAGGCAAGGATTGGTGAGTGATAGGAAGAGCATCCATCTGCAAAATCCTACTTCAAATAAGTACCTGTCGAGCCCAGGTTAGCAAATGAATACACACTCACACACACACACACACACACACACACACACACACACACATCGGAAGAAGATAACTCTGTAGTAGAACCCAGCCATTATCTATATTTTATCTTTAAACCTTCCTTATTTTAATGCTTTTATTAATTAAAATAAAGGTCTACTCTGAAAGGAATGTCTAGCAGACAAAATACTAAATAACTTTTTATTAATTCTTGCCACTAAATTAATTAATTACAACAGGTGGGTGATTGAGTTTGTATTTACGTTTTATAAACTTCCATTTGTTTTTTTATCGTTTTTTTTTCTCTTTTAAATGGTGAGTATTTATTTGTTTTTAGATCGAATGTTATATCCCAAAACTCTAACTCTGTGCGAATTTGTTTTTAACTGTCGTTTTTAGATTTATGTCTTCAAGTGATTCAAATAGGTCTTTCCTGAACACATCTAGTTGTCGGTTTTTTTTTATATTTCATGTAATGATTAAACCATTCCCTCAGTACAGACCATATTTTAAATAGTCAAATTTCTTGTTTAACCAATGTAAAATATAAAGGCCAGCAAGCTCACAAATTTCTGCAGAATCTATGCTTCCCATTGCTATACCAAAAACATTACAGTCCTCCTTTTTCACCTATTAACCCTTATCAAAAGCCAGTTATAATTTTCTTACATGCAGGATTATTTTGATATCCGATTCCTTAATTTGAATGTAATTTTTTGCCAAAGCTAATCTTTGGCAAAATCTTCTTCTATAAATTAGTTCAATAACTCACCTTCTTTCTCTCCTCCTCCTTACCCTCCTATTTCTTCTTTTTCCTTATAAGCTCTTTTTTTTTTTTTCCACCAACCCAATTGTGCCCATCCATACAGGTTTTTATTTATGTACTAAATATACTGTTACTCCACTCTTACTAGCACTACTCATTCATTTACTTTGTCCAACTCTCTTGGGATTTCCTTTATAACATTTCTTTCCATTCCTCTGGAACCAAACACTCGGTTTAATTCCATTTCAAGCTGAAACATTAGCCTTTACCATTTACCGTTCTAGCAGCAACGATTTTCATATTGCTCTGGTTGTTTGGCCCTATTGATAAATATAAGAGTAATTTGATACGGCTTTGAAAATTTCTACACATTTGGGCTTCATTTTATATATTAATAAGGAAGACCCATAACCCCCCCCCCACACTCACATAATGTTTTTCAATGCTGTATCAATTTACTATATATACTATATATATAATAAGTTGATACATATATATGTATCAACAGACAACACTCACACACACGTATGTGTACATATATATATGCATATGTATGTATTATATGAATGTGTGCGTGTGTGTATATATATATATATATATAATTTTATATATAAATATGTATTAAATTATTTTATATGTATGTATTAGAGATGATATAACTGAAGGAAATAGGTTCTGTGATTAAGGTTAAATGAATTATTGTATTTAGTTCCATATTCAATTATGTTGGTTTCTATGGGTACTTAGTCTATGACCTTGAGTAAATGTTAATGAAATCAGCGTGTGATATAACAGCATTAGTATTGCATTATAGCATAGACAATACCGTTAGAGTACAAACAATATCGTTATACTATATGCAGCATAATGATATCAGTACATACACTGCTGCCATGATTTTATAAATATCGGCCTTGATTTTGAATATATTGTGTATTTTTTTTTACTTTGAGGAGAATTGATAGTTTGTATATCATTCTGTTTGTGTGTGTTGATGGGGTGGAAGGATCGATCTCTTCAAATACTTGATTGTTTTCAATTTTGGTCAGTGCTTATAAGTGCACACTTGGTTGTGTGGGGGGGGGGGGTTAAGATGTTTTGTTTGCAACCAGGTGATTTCAGGTCCAATTCCACTGTGTGGCACTTTGAGCAAGTGTCTCCATGCATTATAGCCTTAACTCAGCCAATGTTTTGAAGGAGATATTAGTTGACGGAAATTGTAGGACGCCAATTGTGTGTGTATCCTCATCACCATTTCACATCCATATTTCATGCTGAAGATGGTTAGATATAGTTTGTGCATGTATATGTGTGTGTGTGTATGTATATATATATATATATACACACACACACACACACACACACACACACACACACACACAGACACACACACACACACACACACACACACACACACACACTTCATCTGTCTTAAACCCTTTTGATACTGATGTGTCTGAAGCTGCTTCTGGTTCTGTCACAAGAGCTTCTTGTTTTAAAGATGTATAAATTAAAACCTTCCACCAACATTTCAGGTAAAAAACACCAGCTTAGTAATCCTTTCTACTATAGACACAATTTGGTGGGGAGGGGCTAGTTAATTACATTGACCCCAGTGGTTCGACTGGTACATATTTTATCGACCACAAAAGGATGAAAGGCTAAGCCGACCCAGTTGACAGATGATGTGTCCCTAAGCATTTTGGTCGGTGTGCTAACAATTTTGCCAGCTCACTGCCTGACACCAGTTTCATAATGACAGATATTCTACTAAATTTCTCATTTTTTAAAAATTAATTAAAACAAAGAAATTAATTAAAACAAAGCCATGTATTTCAAAGGAGACAGGGTAACAAAAGGGTCAGTTCATGTTCCAAACAACAGCATAATAATGACAAAGTTATTTTACTAAATTCTTCGTTGACTTCAAAATTAATTGAAACAAAAGCAGTGTGTTTTAACAGAAACAGGGTAACAAAGGGATTAATATAATAACAGTAATAATTTATTTTCATTTTTTTAAATTCCACTTTTGATTTCTAACTTTGGTACAAGCCTGATAATTTTTATGGAAGAGCTGTTTATTTTATCAACCTTGGAAGGATAGAAAAGAAAATTGAATCGTTGCAGAACCTGAACGCAGAATGTAAGGAAAAGGGGTTGAAGTCTTGCGAAACTTTTTAGTTTGGTGTTCTGTTGATTCAGTTACCATTCCAAATTCTAGCATTGGAACAAGACCACAAATATATATATATATATATATATATATATAGGGTGGGGCAAAATGGGTGACTCCCAGTCAGGGGCGTAGCTAGGGTAAATGGTACCCAGAGAAAGCATCGAAATTGTGCCCCCTCCCCAACCAAAAAGTGGAAACTTGCTTAGAAATTGCTTAAAGTTGGCTCCAAGTCTCACCCAGAGACCTCAAGAGACACGAGTTAGAAGTTCATGTTGGTGTTATGCTTAGGGTATCATATATTTGGTTTTGCTTAAGAAAACATAACAAAATTATAAGTTTGTTTTAAAATTTTATTATTATATAAGGTGGTGAGCTGGCAGAATTGTTAGCATGCTGGGCGACATGCATAGTGGTATTTCGTTTGTCCTTATGTTCTGAGTTCAAATTCTGCCAAGGCCAACTTTGCCTTTCATCTTTTCAGGTTCAATAAATTAAGTACCAGTTGCATACTGGGGATCAATCTAATTGACTGGTTCCTTCCCCCAAAATTTCTTTCAGTTTCCGTCTACCAAATCCACTCACAAGGCTTTGGTCAGCCTGGAGTTATAGTAGAAGATACTTGCCCAAGGTGGCACACAGTGGGACTGAGCCCAGATCTATGTGATTCGGAAGCAAGCTTCTTACCACACAGCCATGCCTGTGCCTATTGTGGATGAAAATATTTCTTATCATCATCATCATCATCTTTATTGTCATTATTGTCATACAACATAAGAACATATGTCAGAGGGTAATGAGCAAAGAGGTCCTCTATCCTGTCATTAAGGCTCTTGACCCCTTTTGTCTTTGCCCCAAACCCATATTTAGTGGTCTCAGGTTATTTCATATTCAACATCTTAAGTTGTTGTTCCTTATTGTTGTAGTTGTTGTTATTCATCTAGTTGTGTTGTTGTCTTTCTATGTAAATGTCAACCCACTCCACACCACCACCATTCAGCTGGAATATAAACGGTGGTGGTGGTGTGGAGTGGGGAGATAAGGTATATTTCAGTTTCAGGTAAGTCGTCTGATTTAATAAGACGTGTCTCACCTTGTCTAAGTCTTAATCTTAAAATAACATTAAAAATTAATTAATTTTTAAAAAATACTGCTGCTGCAGGCATTGGTAAAATTTGAACTCTTGTTTCTTTAACTAACCATCTTAACTAAACTAAACTAAACTAAACTAAACTAAACTAAACTAAACTAAACTAAACGTCACCTCAGTAAAATATTTCTGAGATAATTGTATTTCTGTATATTTCATTATATATATTTTTTTTTACTATTTTTGTTTTATTTTATTTTTTTTTATTTCTGAAGCTTGTAATAATTATCTCCACAAACTCTGTTGTCTGAGTATTGTTAATTAGAATTAATTAAAATGATAGAGAATTATTTTCCATCCCTGTCCCAGCCAGACAAATCATGCGGGTAAGAAGGCCATTAGCAATTAATTACTGGTATGTTGGATATCTGCTCTTCTGCAATTCCCCCTAATCATGTCTTGAGTTAATGGGATGTTGTATTTCTGCTTCAGAGAGAGACACACACACACACATCTGGTTGTCTTGGACACATTGGTCATACTTCTGCAGGGACACATCATCTGGTTCCTGGCCCTTAATTGTCTCCCTTCTGCACAGATGCAATATTTGGTACCTGTTTCATATTTTGTGTCTATTCTGCTGAAGCCTGTCAGTACACATTTGTCTCCCTTCTTCGGGGACACAACATCTGGGGCCAGGAACAAGTGTTCTAACTACAGAGACACAACATCATGCATGATATTGCATTTCTCTCCCTTCTACAGAGACATATTTCCGGTGCCTGATCCACATTTGCCCCCTTTCTTTGGGGACACAGCGTCTAAGGTCAGGAACACACATGTTCCAACTACAGAGATGCAACATCTTGTGTGATGTGCATATGTGAATGTTCTACAGGGACACATTTCTGGTTCCTGGTACCTATTTGTGTATTTCTGACTTGTTCTCTCAACTGCACCTCAGGTACCTTATCAATTTAGCACCAGCTGGGCTGGAACTGAAAAGGGAGATGCTAAACTTGTCATTTTGTAACCCTGATCAAACAAACCTAAAACCAGTACTGAGAAGTCAAAATATAGTTTCTTTGTAGAAAACTCTTGAATATACCTCTTCAAGTGGTGGTGGTCATGGTGCTAAATTGCTTGAGGACTTAAATTCTCTCTAAACAAGACCATCTCTCTTACAAGACCATCTTGTAAAATGACAAACTCTACTCGCCCTCACCTCCTTTCTCTTTATAAGTAAGTGTTTCTCAGCCTTTTTTGCCAATGGGTCCCACTTATTCCTATTTTACACTACTGGACCCGCGGACCCTCACAACCATTCAATGTTTTAAAAAAATCCAGTTATGTTTTTATAATTAAATATTATAAGAAATTGTGTAAAAAGATTGTTGAAGTATTTTTTTTGTTTTATAGAAGTATAAGCATTCTGTTGCATGTAAGGTTCAGCAACAAAATATTATATGGACTCCCAAGGGCCTGGTGTAAATTAATCCAGTTAATTCCCCTCTCCCATTAAGACTCCAAATGTGACCACCCTGTTTAGGGCCCCAAGGGATGATGTGCAGTGTTACCTAGTATTTTCCTTATTTTTGAGCTGTATTGTTATTTAAACTAAAGCAACATGGTGGGTCAATTAATCTGGGTCTTTTTTTAATTTTTTTATAAATTTGAAAATTAATTAATGAAATTAAAAGTACAATTTGAAATTGAAGTAAATTTAATATTAACAAAGAAAATTAATTAATTCAATGCATATTTGAAATTTGCATGCATATTTGAATGCATATTTGAAATTTGCTCTTTTTTTTAGGATTTTTTTTGTTTGTTTTTTTACATTTAATTTTTGTTTAAATATGGAATCGAATTTCAGTCATTTTTATTTCATTTCATTTTTATTTATATTTATTGTTTAGTTTTGTTGAGACACCTTGCCCTTTCCTATCCCCACAACCCCTATTTATTTCGTGGAGACATTTCTATTTTTTATTTTATTTTTGTTTAATTTTAGTTTTATCTTTTTTTGTATTTAAGATTTTTTTTTTAGAAAGATGAAAAAATGAGATTCAATTACATTAATTAAAATTCTCATCCCTCATTGTAATTTTCATTCAGAAATTGTATTCTTTTGATGATGATTATTATTTTTTTTTCATCCATTATTATGTATGTGTGTATGTCTGGGTGTGTGCTCTGTTGGTAATTAAAGTTTTTATTCGTCAATAGCTAATAGGAGACTAATAAACTAATTATCAATATAAAATATTCATTATCTTCAAATTTAACAAATACATATGCATATATATATAGAAACACACAAACATACTTTTACATACATATGTGTATATATTTATGTATGTGTGTGTATACATACATACATACATATATATATATATATATATATATATATATATATATATATATATATATGTGCATTTATGTAAATATATATGTATATATAGGTGCAGATATGGCTGTGTGATAAGAAGCTTGCTTCCCAACCACATGGCTCCGGGTTCAGTCCTAATGCATGGCACCTTGTGAGTGGATTTGGCAGACGGAAATTGAAAGAAGCCTTTCATGTGTGTGTGTGTGTGTGTGTGTGTGTATATATATATATTTTTATGTGTATGTGTCTTTGTGTCTGTGCTTGTTCCCCCACCATTACTTGACAACCAATGTAGGTGTGTTTGCATCCCCGTAACTTAACGGTTCAGCATAAGAAACAGATAGAGTAAGTTCGAGGCTTACAAAGAGTAAGTCCTGGGGTCGATTTCTTCAACTAAAACCCTGTAAGGCGGTGCTCCAGCATGGCCGCAGTCAAATGACTGAAACAAGTGAAAGAAGAAAAGAAAATACAAACACACATACATTTCTATACATATATATGTACATATGTTTATGCATTTATATATATGTGTATGTATTGACCGTTGACTGGACACTATTCAATTTTTTTTCTCCGTGATTTTCTCCTTGTCTCCGTATTCTTTCTGTTGAAGAGCGTAGCTCGAAACGTCAAAGACTTTCCGTATTCCCGAGCGTCATACTAATACATCCTTTTGTTATTTACACCACCTGTCCTCGTCTGTTGTTGTTTTTTCGTATATTCTCCCATATATATATATATATATATATATATATATATATGTATGTATGTATGTATGTATGTATACATGCACCAAACACACACACACACACACATATAGATAGATAGATATATCGAGATAGACTCACATACTTCCTTCTCCTTCATCCGACTTGTATTCATCATTCATTGCTCTCCACCACCCTATCTATCATCGATTACATCCACCCCTCAGCCTTGCTATTACTAGGCGGGTCTAGCGATTACACAGAGGCTCATTGGCTTAACTCAACTCAGTTTGACCTACAAACACCCTCTGTGCAGCCACCCCCCACCCCACACAAATTATGGGTTTCATAGTTAAGGGTGTGCTTTGGTCATAGACACACACAGTGGGAGGAGGGGGTGCAACTGTTGATGGGATATGAACCTCAACCAGTACCCTTTGAGTTAGACTTACAACTGCAACTCACTGTCGTTCTCTTTCCCTGTTCCAGTTTGTTCCCACCCCCACCTTTGCAGCACTCTCTCTCTCTCTCTCTCCCTTACATTTCTTTCTCTTTCTGTCCAACTCTCCTACAAATCTATCTATTTATATATATATGTATGTATGTATGTACATGGATACACACATACACACACACATTCATCTATTAATGATAGCCATAAATATGCCTGAAATTTAATTGGACCCAGAAATTTAAAGTGTCATTCTTGACTGTTGGACAGAAGTGGATGAAAGAAAATCTAGAATCAGAAGAAACTAATAATAGTCTGTGCAGTGTCGAATAGTTGAAATAGAATACGACTGGTGGCTAAGTAGCTACAAAATAGTCTGTGAACTTCATGGGATGAAATATAACACTGGTGATTTATATCGGGGAAAAACATTTATATTGCCTGTTTTGGACAGCAAGAAGTTGCAGGTGCTCTGTGGCGCAATCAGTATTCTGGTCATCTAGAAAGCAAAAGATATGGTTTCCAAATCTTGTTGGAGGGACTGCTTGCCATAAGTGTGAGAATCTGAGAGGGGAATATGTTGAATAAACTCATAATTAACTGATCCCTCGTGTATTTTCTTCTACCCAAAGCCAGGAACTTTCCAGCAACCCCCTTGTACATATGCATAGTCACACGGGCCCTTACACTCACAACACATTCATTTACTCCTACAATTGTATTAGTGGCATTAGACAAGATACTCCATTTCCCAGTGTACAAATCACTGTTGTTTAATAATATACACACGCAAACATTCAGACATCATCATCATCGTCATTAACTTCTAAAGTTGTAATCTTTTTAATTTTTTTTTTTTTTTGTTAAATTAATTAAATGCCATTGTTTGTTCTTGTTGATATTGTCCTTGATGATTTTTCTCTTCTATTTATGAAAAACTGAATGCTTTAAATGCACCTGTCTGATTCCCCCCACCCCACCACTATCGCCACCATTCACCCACGGTATTAGTTTCATATTGTCATCATTGTTAGTTTACTTTTAGGTACATTTAGTCTTGTTCCCTAGCGCTGACAGCATCATCCCTGCCACCATCAACCCACACAGCTTCTTGTGTTGTGCCTCAGCAAAATCCCAAACTAAATTGCTTGATAGATAAAAAAGTTAACTTAGATATGAGACAAACTAGCAAAAGGATTAGACATTGGTAACGAAGTAGCTTAGATGGCTTAGACATTGATATTAGACTATATAGCTTAGACAGTGGCATTAGACAAAATACCCTATTTCCTGGCATACAAGTCACTGTAGCATAGAGTGTACACGTTCAAACATCCTTACTCTCTTCCCAAATCATCATTGTCTTCCTAAAATTCACACATAATTTTTAGTCTCTACAAAATTTGACTGGTATGCCAGAAAATACAGTAGCAAAATGGCTTAAACATTGATGTTAGCAAAGTGCAAAATAATACATAGCTACCCACTGACCGCAATCCACCACACGCAATACCTCAAATTGCTTCTAGTTATATATATATGAATTAACAGCTAAGTTTTGATGCACAAGATACTATGAGCATTAACATTGAACAGAATAACATTTCCAGTCTAATTTTGAAAGAAAAATGTGGCAGATGCTCTGTAATGAAAGCAGTTATGATGTCACTTGAAAGACAATATATACCAGACAGTGTCAAGGGTGTGGCCCATAGCCTATTCTTTTCTTCTCTCAAAGTAATGCTTATAATGTCTTAGGACATATTAGAATGCTAGCTGTTAATTTATATATA
>NC_069004.1:32764819-32766913 GCF_001194135.2 Octopus bimaculoides
TATATATATATATATATATATATATATATATGTTACATATATACATACATCTATATATGAAATTTGTTTTTACTGTATTATTTATTTTTTATATGCATATGTTGGTATGGATGGGGGAGGTATTGTCTTTCTGTTCTGTCAATATTGGTTGGTACGTTGTCTCTGGTTCAATTTGCTGATGCGGAAACAGAATTTTTCCAGGTGAGAAAAACGCAGAACCTGAAAGGGAGTTCCATGAAGTGGTTGAGAAAAATTTCAAGAAAACAGGTCTGCCATTCCGACTTTGCCTTTGCCTCTAGCTACAGATAGTTCGCTCCAAGTAGACAGTTTAGTATTTTAGTTCTCCATTCCCCATGTATATATTATATGTGTGAGTGTGAGTGTCTGTCTGTCGAAGTTTACGTGTGTGTGTGTTTTTTTGTATGTGTGAATGTGTCTGTCTATATACAATATACATATATAAATACATGTATATATGTATATATATGTATATATATATATATATATATTGCCAGTGGATCATATATCTGAAAACGAAGCACACACTAAAAGTTAGAGCAGTGATGTATTTACATGCAGTTAAATATATGTCTGGTCTTATAGTGACCAAAGGGTTTTATGGATGTGAAACTATTGGTCACTCTATGACTGGACATATATTACACTCACACACACACACACACACACACACTCACACGCTCCCCATGAATGTATGCAATCATACGGAGATATATATACATGTATGTATGCATATTGTGTATTTAATTTGAATATGACTATACTAATGACTAAACATTAATTATTTTGTTTTATTTAATTATATTTCATTCAAACGATGTATGAATAGAAAGAGAATTCTTTAGGTGGTTTTTTTTTTCTTTCTCTTTTTCAATGATGTAAGTTTAAACACCAGCATTTTTAAATTAGCAAAGTGCAGTTATTAGGCTAACTTAATAGTGCCATTAATTATATAATTAATATATTAACAATGCTATAAAATCTCTCAATAACACTACAGAAATAATGCCAATAATGCTTTAAAAAAATGGATGTCACATAATTTATGCATATTCGAAACATGCATCATATTGAAAGATATAATGTGCACATTAAAAAAAAAAAAAGTAGCAAACATTATGGTGTTAATTCTTGGTTTGGTAAGTGAAAATTCTCATAACAGGATTTCGTTATGCGAAGGTCAATCTGTTAGTTTTATGATCACATTAGCCTTGAATTTCAGAATTAAGCTCATTGTATATAATGCTAATGAAGGTGCATGGCTTGGTGGTTAGGGTGCCAGGCTCACAATCGTGAGGTTGTGAGTTTGAATCCCTGACCAGGCTGCGTGTTGTGTTCTTGAGCAAGACACTTTATTTCACGTTGCTCCAGTTCACTCAGCTGTAGAAATGAGTTGCAACATCACTGGTGCCAAGCTGTATCAGCCTTTGCCTTTCCCTTGGATAACATCAGTGGCATGGAGAGAGGAGGCTGGAATGCATGGGCGACTGCTGGTGTTTCATAAACGACCTTGTCCAGACTTGTGCCTCGGAGGGGAACTTTCTAGGTGCAATCCCATGGTCATTCTTGACCGAAGGGGTTTTTTACTCTTTACCCTTTACCCCTCATATAATGCTACTGCTAGGTCTCCAGCTGGTTGGCTCAACTTGGAGAATCTGTCTTGTGATCTTCTAATCATATGTTTGCAGTAGCAGATCTGTGATCTTGGAATGTGGAGAAGTAGCTTGACCTGCAACAAATTGAGTTGCAGCATTGCCTTCAGGGTTTGAATGCTGTGGCTCTGGTAAACCATTTTGCTGTGCTGTTCCGTTACCAAAGCAATGTTTCTGTCACTGTATAATCATCCAGTTCACCCAACATCTTGGAATTCTTCTGATGAATATTCATATGGTTTTAATTTTGATAAGGAGTCTATTGGGTTGAAATCCAAGGATTGTGCTGGCCACTGTAGCCAGTCAGCACAAAAAGTCTCTCGTGAGATTTCTTTATCAATGTACCTCAAGAGGCCCAGACTGATGGGTCAAAACATGACCGATGGGTCTAATACGAAATCCACCTCCTACTATTAATTATTAC
>NC_069004.1:32767323-32769463 GCF_001194135.2 Octopus bimaculoides
ATATATATATATATATATATATAAATGTATTTTTATAATACCTTGCCAACTTAAAGGATGCATTCATCTTCAAAATATAGCCGTGTAGTGTATTAAGAGAATTAAAAAAAGACCATTTGAGGAACGTAGTCTACTTTTAATTTAAAGCCATGGAAAAGAAATTCTCTTTTTATTTAACTATTGTTTGAATCTTGATTAAATGAAAGGGAATAATTAATTCTTAATTATCTGTATATGCATCTCTTTAAACTGAAACCATTGTGTGCGTGTGTGTGTGTTTTAGAAACCTTGCTATTAGATGTTATGTGAGTGTGTTGCTGTTGTCGTAACTGTTAGCATTTCTCCTGTTTCTCTCAAACCACAGCACTGCTGCTGCGGGTTGCCTTGGCCTTCCTTCTTCTTGACCTTGTCCATACAATACAGCTTGGCTAAAGCGTGTTTTTTAGCAACCAAAAAAACCAGAGACCTTGTACTCTCTGAAAACAGTTTCTCAGTCAGAAGACTAGGGAGCTTGGTACCTGTCAAACAGCCTTTTAACTCTTTGGCATTCAGATTTCTCAGTCAAAAGTAATGCTTATTTATTCACATTGATATGAATTAGTCATGCATTACAATGTAGCTTGATAATTTCAATGATGTGAATATTTTTAGAATAATACTGTAGGGTAAGTGTGAGAGGCAAGAGCTGGCCAGTTTGAAAGTAAAACAGGTAGATTATTTTGGCTGGACATGGCCAGTTTAAATGCTAAAGGGTGAAACCAACAGAAGACTAGAGAGTATGGTACCCTGTCAAGTGGTCTGCTCTGCCAGCAGATGACTAGAGACCATGGTACCTTGTCAAACATTCTTCTCAGCAACCAGGAAACTAGAGAGCATGGTACCAGGTCAATAGATTCTGTCTACAGTGGCTGGCCCCTTAGCCAAGAACTTCTGTCACTGTGTCACTAGTACAACTTCTACATGGCCAGCTACTTTCAGCACTTAGTGACTCCTCATGAAGGCCCACCTGCATTGTGTACCTCCATATCCTTAGTTGTTCTTTTGACTATATAGCTGGCAATCTAGAAGCAGGTCCCTCTACAGGGTCTCCTTGGAATAGTCCCATATTCACCCCATTCAGCAACTTTTCACATTAACGATTCCATGCCTCTTTCTTTTGCATATCAGTGAAGGCAAGTGCACCTTCCTTGATATCATTTTTCTTCTATATACGCCCTGTATGTACCTGTGGAATTTATGTTGCTTCCTGAACACGACTATGGCCACTATATTCTTTCGCTTCAAGGAAATGCCTAGATACCAGGTTCAGTTCTGCCTATTTCAAAAAAAGGTGTTTGTGTCTCGTTTACTAATGTATCTACGTAAGTTTGTGTGTGTGTACATGTCAGTCTATCTGCAGTTCTTTGTGTGTATACATATACACATATTCGTGTATGTATGTGTGTGTATATATAGATATAGTGGGTTAGGGTTAGGGTTGAATATGTGTGTTTATGTTTAGGTGGGTGAGAACATATGTGATCTGAGTTACTTGCAGTCATGGTGGTGGGAGTTTCTCTGTGTATATATATCTGTATGAATTATGTGTATATATTAGCATATGTGTGTATACGTTTGGGGAAATTTCTATCAGAAAATTACTATGTGTGTGTGTGTGTGTGTGTGTGTGTGTATGTATGTATATATATATATATATATATATATATTTATTTATACATACACAGACACAGTAAACTAGTATATGCATGTGTACGTATGTATTTTAGCTCCCGAGTCTCCCTCCTAAATTTACTTAGATTAGTTGTAGTTTTGCCCTAACTTGTTTCCCTATAAACATGTTGTATACCTCCCTCATGTGTATATATATATATATATATATGTATGTGTATGTACATGTGTAAGTACGTACGTATGGATGTGTGTGTAAGTAGATACGTACATCTTCGTTTCTGAATGTATATGTGAATTATAATCGTAAATATATCCCCATATGCACACGAAACACACACACACTTGTTATTTTCCCATAATGCTTCAGTAGGACAGCTTTTTATATCGTTAGATAGTCATTAACACTATTTGTGCTACATTTTTTTATGTATATGCGTGTGTGTGTATGTATATATATATATATATATAT
>NC_069004.1:32769860-32779699 GCF_001194135.2 Octopus bimaculoides
ATCTTTACCATTTTTGGACAAAATGCTTCATGGCATTCTTCCAGCTCTACATTCTGAATTCCAGTTCCGCTGAAGTTGACTTTACCTTTCATGTTTTTGTGGGGTCAATAAAATAAGTCCTACTTGACCAGTAGGGTCAACTTAATCGATTACCCCCCACCCCAGAATTTCAGGCCTTGTACCTATAGTCATCATTATCATCATCGTTTAACGTCCACTTTCCATGCTGGCATGGGTTGGACAGTTTAACTGGGGTCTGGTGAGCCAGGAGGCTGCACCAGGCTCCAATCTGATTTGGCAGAGTTTCTACAGCTGGATGCCCTTCCTAATGCCAACCACTCCGAGAGTGTAGTGGGTGCTTTTACAAAACACCTGCAGGAGGACCGGTCAGGCGGTACTGGCAACAAACTCACTCGAATGTTGTTTTTCATGTGCCACCGGCACAAGTGCCAGTAAGGCGACGCTGGTAATGAACACACTCGAATGATGCTTTCTATGTGCCACCAGCACAGGAGCCAGTCAGCGGCCCTGGCAACGATCACGCTCGGATGGTGCTCTTAGTGCTCCACTAGCAACAGTATGTTTTTTACCGCTAGGTCATCTGGTGATCTGGTAGACCTTTGATCAAAGACCTTCCATCTGTGACCAATCAGTATACATATTTTTATACAGACATAGTATATTCTAAGACTATGTTCACCCATGTGTCCTTCCTCTTCTTAAGATGATAGACTACAATTTCTGGGTGGTTGGCTGCTATGTCTATAAAACTGAGCAACCAGGTAAAATACAAAAATAAAAAAAAAACTCAATCATTGGTAAATGAAGTCTTGTTCGTTAGGGATTATATCATTATGTCTCCAATCGACCAATATTTTGTTCAGAAGAAGCTTTATTTCTTCCCTTTAGCTATACAGAAACCACTCTTAAGAAATTCAACTTTGTTAATCTCCTTTAAACCTGTTAGCTTTCGGATTACTCTGTCAAATTTAACGCTTATCTATTCACATTGTTTTGAATTAATCATGCATTATCTCATCACCATCATCATCATCGTTTAACATCCACTTTCCATGCTAGCATGGGTTGGACAGTTTAACTGGGGACTGGTGAAACCAGATGGCTACGCCAGGCTCCAATCTGATTTGGCAGAGTTTCAAATCAGATTCTCATAGCTTTGAGATTTCGATGTCATGATAGTTTATTTTTAGAATGATATTGTCTAGGGTAGGTGTGAGAGGCTGGATCTGACGGGTTTGGCCATAAAACAGGTAGGACATCTGGGCCTGATGTGACCAGTTTAACCCTTTGCCTGTCCAAAGCATTTCCATAAGTTTGTCCTGAACTACTATGCTTGTTTTCAGAGATTTACTTAGCCCTTGTTTCATACATTCTGAATTCTATGAAGCTTTCCTTTCATAAGTCCCAAATTACTCTGGTGGCTGACAAAAATTGGTGAATGTGTATCATATATGATGTGTAGACATTAGGGAAATGTGTCCTGTGAATCGCATGTGATACACAGGACAGTCAAAGGTGCTAAGCTGTTCTGTTAGAAGAGACAGTCTTAGTGTGACATTGGTGAATTATGTTACACATTATGTGTCCTTATAGTGAGGCTATCTGTGACATTAACCCTTTACCTGCACAAAGCATTTTAATGCTTGTCCTAAGCATCTACACTGTTTCCAGACTTTTAGTCAACCCTTGTTACATGTGTTCTGAGTAATATAAAGCTCTCCTTTCATAAGTCCCAAATTACTGTGGTGATTAAAAGAAAATTAGGATTGTGTTATCATATATGAAGAGGTTACTTCCAAAACCAGATACATGCATCGGAATGACTTTTGGAGTAATTGTTTAAAACCACAACTTGAATATATCTGATTTTGGTTGGAAGACTAAGATTCGTCTCCTGTCTATGGGGCATCTGTCCCAGGTTGACTGCAAAAAAATTTCGCATGCGTGAAACCAGCAGCTTACAGATTGTGTTTTAATGGTTATCATGAAATCAACCAAATATGCACTTATACCAGTTCTGAAAGTAAGCATGATGTGTGGACATTAGGGAAACAGGCCCTGTGTATCCCATGTGATACACGAAACAGTCAAAGGTGTTAAGCTGTTCTGTTGGAAGAGACAGTCTTAGTGTGACATTGGTGAATTATGTCACGCAAAATGTGTCTTTATAATGAGGCTAGCTGCGACATTAACACTTTATCTGTCTAAAGTGTTTTTCAGAAGTTTGTCCGAAACGCCCACTCATGTTTTCAGACTTTTAATTATGTTCTGAGTAATATAAAGCTAAGTGTTAAATACTAAAGAATTAAGATTCTGTGAAAAGGTTTTATGACTTTGCAAGTGTTTTAAAACTAGCTCTTTTACTCGTGTCAAGGGGGTACGCAAACACACACACACACACACACACACACCCTGCTCCACTTCTCTATCTGCCATTGCAGCTATTCAACGTATAAATAACATTAATAAATGAAGATTTGTTAAGTGTACCATGTTATTGATATTAATGGTTTGATGTATGTTGAAGACATGTGTGGAGTTGGTCGGTGGTGGTGGTGAACAGTTGTAAAAAGGTCACCAAGTTAAAAGTAGGGGAAGCATTTGGGAAATCATCAGTGAGATTTTACTGGAGAGCTGCGTAGGTGTGTGTATGCCTGCACCTGTGTGAATGAAAGAGAAAGAATTTGTGCACCAATGTCAGTGAGAGAGAGAGAGAGAGAGAGTGTGAGGGTTTGTGCCCCCAATGTGAATGAGAGACATTGTGTATGTGTGCATGAGAACTTGTGAACATTTGTATGTGTATGAGACAAAGAGTATATACACCAGTGTGTGTGTGTGTTAGTG
Organism: Octopus bimaculoides; assembly: GCF_001194135.2. Taxonomy (NCBI): domain Eukaryota; kingdom Metazoa; phylum Mollusca; class Cephalopoda; order Octopoda; family Octopodidae; genus Octopus; species Octopus bimaculoides. The sequence continues at coordinate 32,772,726 of NC_069004.1, forward strand.
ACCAGTTTGAACAAAAGAGAAAGAAAGAGAGAGAATTGCTTTATTGAAGGATCACCCACACAATTCTTATGTAATTTTGGTTATAAAAGCTCTCTTGCAAAATGATTGGTAGGTTTTCTGTTTTTTTTTTTTTTATGAGATTTTCTTCCAAATAAGTCCAACTTTGAACCAAAGAGGAATTTTTCTCTTCAGCTATTTGGTATTTTTTTTTTAATTGTCAGATAGCATTTTTTTTTTATATATATATATTCTTCTTATATTTACTTTTGTTACTTGTGCACTGTTTTTTTTTATTTGTATTCCATTTGCCTCTGTTTTCTGTGTACCCAAAACAGACTAAACCACTTTGATGCAGGGTTTTTTTTTTTCTTCTTTCTTCTTTTTTTTTCTTTTCTTTTTTTTTTTTGTTGTTGTTGTTCCATTAGAGTATATTTTTAGTGATAGGTAATTGGGACTGAAAATAGAGTGATGACATTTTGAGAGTTGTTGGCTAATGAAAGCAGGATATATATATATATATATATATATATATATATATATATAAAATGAATGAATGAATGAGAGAGAGAGAGAGATATAGTGCAAGTTGAAGAGGGCAGTTCAGAAGGGAGACTTTGCAGTTGAAGGTCAGGAGAAAGAGAAAGAGAGAGAGCGAGAGAGAGGGAGTGGAAGACTGACTAGCAGAGATATAAATAACATGGTACCTTTATAATTTTGGAAAATGTTGGCATTCCTCATAAGTGCAAAGTGTAAAGTGGGGAGGTGGGGAGACTGGCATCTAAAAGAGGGGTGACCTGTGCTAAAACTGTCACACTGAACATGGGACTGTACACTGGACCCACCTCATTCTCTATGCTTCCCAGGGTTGTAACTTGGTGTGGGTATTTAGCTCCTGGTCAGCACTGATTAAAAAACAGAGACAACGTGGGTTTTCTGGTGGGTTTTAAGTCTTTAGAGAGGGAGAGAGGGGGGGAATAAAGCTTTATGAGTGAATTTGGTACATGGAATTTGGTACATAGCACCCCGATTAAATGCAAATAGTGTTGAAAATGCTCAGCTTTGTCCTCTTCCCATTCCATTCTAATGATCTGAAAATACACAAAAATCAATAGAATTAAAAAATCAAAACACACTCGCTTGTAGAGCAAAAAATTCTCTTTTAAATAACATAAAACATTTTGCTAATGCGTTTTATTTCTGCATGCCTTTTTAAACTTGAAAAGAAATGCTCATTAATTATTCCACAACCCAATACATTAGGGAGTGAGTCTGATCTTTCTTTAGTACCTATAGAGGTAACTCTAGGCATGTTCCTTTCTCATTAGTCCTCCTCAGCAAAACGTCCTAATGTAGCTACCAGACTTTAGAATCTCTTTGAGAAGATATATATTTTTCTTCTTTTGTGGAAATTATTCATTGATTGGTGATAGGAAGGGAATCTAGCCAGGGAAAGAAAAATCTCCCACAACAATTTGCATCACATGTTTGTCTGTACATAACTGTATTCCTTCTGATTTTTTGCTATGGTGCAGAAATTTGCATTTGTGCAGACAACAAGCAACAACAGCAATGCACATACACACACAACGTATATGTGTGTGTGTGTGTGTGTGTGTGTGTGTCCTATCTTGACATCACATGACAGTTGTAAATGAATGTCACCATCATATAGATGGTGTTGTTCGGTCTTAACAAATTCTGTCTGACCCATACTAGCATAGAAATGTGGTCGTCAAAAAAATGATGGTTATGATTTTCGTATTCTTTATAGAATATAATCTCTTCTGCACAGGTTTAGCCATAAGAATCTTTGTTTGCTAAACCACAGTTTTTATCTGCAGAGAAGCAGTAATTTTCACTGTGTTTTGTCGAATACATTCGAAATTAATTAATGTACCAACTGGTAGAATAAATATTACTTTTGTTTTTATCAACTAAAAGCATCTATAACAGAGAGGGATATGTGAGGACAAGAAAAAAAGCCATGAGAAGAAAATGAGAGGTTGGGGAGAGCGGTCACTGATGTAATGTGTCTTTGATGGAGTTTGACTGCTATTTCTGGCAAATCAGGTGATTACATAGAAGCTCTCTCGGTGTGTGTATAGATAGAGAGATGAATAGACAGACAGACAGACAGATAGATAGATAGAAAATGGAATGAATACCATTCTTTATTTTAAAATCACCACAATTGTTACGACACATTTTTACACCTGTAGTACACTCGTTAGGCGTTGTGTAACGATGATCGTTCATTCAAGGTGTAAAATACACCTCCGCAGGTAACTGTTTAAATAAGTCCTTCGTTAGATCCCACCATCATTTCACTGGATGTGACACATATATATTGTTTTTCTGCAGCTCTAAAGGTTTTTAACTCTTATTTCTAGCAATATAGGTGCTACCTTGCACCCTCAGTCGCAATTAGTGACAATTGAATTTTTCCTTTCTCATTTTATATTGCGTATAGCTACCTTCGTTATTTTATATATATGTATATATATATATATATATATATACACACACACACACATATATATGCATGTGTATGCAACAGTTTGTATAAATGGTTGTGATCTTGTGGATGCATGTACGTGTAGATACATGGGTGTATATACGATGTTTATTACTTGCGGTTGTGGGTGTTTAATGTTCGTGTGAATCTGGAAAGAGTGTGTTTTTATTCAAATGTGTGCATGTTGCAGATGGCGCTGTTGTCAAAATGTGCATACGTGTGAGTCTGTGCTCAGGCCATGCGATATTTGCACATAGGTACATCTACGTAGTTGCAACCGTTTGTGTATATATCTGCATCCATGAATACCTGTACGTCAGAGTAAATGTGTTAGTGTGTGTGTGTGTGTGTGTGTGTGTGCATGCATGTGTGTGTGCATGCATGTGTGTGTGTGTATGTCTTTGAATAAATGCTGTTTGTGTGTGTGTGTGTGTGTATGTCTTTGAATAAATGCTGTTTGTGTGTGTGTGTGTGTGTGTGTGTGCATGCATGTGTGTGTATGTGTTTTAGAACAAATGCTGTGTGTGTGGTTTCTTATTGTTCAGAATGAGTGATTGGAAGGAAAGGGGTAAGGAAAGAAAAGAAAAGAAGGAGGTGATTTAGTGAGACAATAAATAAAAGGATAGAAGAGAGAGAGAGAGAGAGGGGAAGAAAGAAAGGTTGTGGTGAAATGAAGAGAGAGAGAGAGAGAGAGAGAGAAAGGTTGTAAGGAAGGTTGTAAGGAGAAGAAGAAAACAAGGGAAAGAGAGTAGAGGTGTGAGGTGCGAATGGCAGTAACAGAGAAAGAGTAAGAGGTTATAAGGTGAGAGTGGGGGTGTGAGGTGAAAGAGACAGTAAGGAAGGGGGGAGAGGGAGAGAGAAGTGGTGTGAGGTGGGAATGGAGGAAGTTAATATTGGGTTTTGATTTTATTCAAGACCAAAACTTGATACCCCGCCTCCTCTTTCTCTCTCTACTGAAACTCATCTCCTCCTCCCTCTCCTCCATTTCATTCTCACCTGGATTCTCTGGTTCTCTCTTTCTTTTTCTTTCCCCCTCTCCCTTCACACAGACAGTCTCCACGCGGTGCTCTGGCTGGCTTGCTAGAAATAGCAGCCAAAGCCACTTTATTCACACACCACTCACCATCTACAGCCAGTGGCCCTCAACCAGTGGCCCTCAACCAGGCTCCTTGGGCTTCCATATATTTCGTCATGAGACAATATTTATTTTTTTCATACAATTCCTTGTAATATTTAAATATAAAAATATAATAGGATTATAGTCACGGATGGATTGCCTGGAGAGTCACGGGTGGAATGCCTTTAAACAAGGCTGGTCTCATTAAACAAAGACACGTCTGTCAATCTCTCTCTCTCTCTCTCTATCTCCCTCTCACACACACACGCACGTTTGTGTAGTTTTGTTCCTCCTCCCCCTCCCTTTCACACGCCCGTATATTCTTGGTACCTCTCCGTCTCTCTCACCCTTATAGTGTTCCCTCCCCTTTCTCTCTCTCTCTCTCTCTCACACACTTATATTCTTAGTCCGTTCCATCTTCATATCTCTCTTTTTCTCGCACAGACACACACACACACACACACACACACACACGTATGTGTGTGTGTAGAGAGAGAGAGAGAGAGAGAGAGGAAGGGGGGATAATGGGAGGAGGGAGAGGTGAAATGGTAGGCGAGGGAGATTGAGGAAAGAGAAACAAGTGTTTATGCAAAAGAGGAGGAGGAGAAACACAAAAGTCTGAAGAGAGAGATGCATACAAGTCCCTCTCCCCCTCATATTCATGTTCTTACCCCCTCTCTCTCATACACACTGGTATCTCTCGCTCTCACAGTAATCTCTCTGTTTTGTGTTTTCTTTTTGCACAAACGCTTGTTTTTTTTTGTTATTTTTTCTCCATGTTTCTCTCCTCCCACTACATCACTTTCTCTCTCCTCCCACTGTTCCTCGCTCTATAAAGCCACCCTCTCTATCTGGCCCATCAATCCTCCGAAACCCGGTGCTGCCGACGTACAGGTACACAGAATCCTGTCGTTCTCCTGACGCTGTTCCAAGTCCACCTTGGTTACATTTAATAACCAACCACAACAGCAATATATATATATATATATATATATATATATATATATATATATATACACTCTAAATCTGTCCGTAATTATCCACAAAAGCAAGTTTATCGTCTAGAATGGGTCTGTTCCAGAGGAAAGCCTTTCTCAAACAGAAACTCGCCTGTATTTTGGCCGTCCTACGTAACAACTTCAATCACAACAAACAAGTAAGGTTTCGCTATCTCTTTCTCTCTTGGTTTCCGCTTCTATTTAAAAAAAAATATCCTTCCTTCTTATCGTAATGTTTCTTTTGTTTTCTAAGAGAGGTACTAAAACTATTAATTGTATAATAAATAATTTTATTAATTACCTCTCCATTTTCTTATTCTCTAAATATATAAATATATGAACCACGGTTTATAATGGTTACCTCATAGTTGAACTTTCTTATTTTCGTTGTATTTATGATCCCTTAATGAGGTTTATTGTCTTTACTTGATTATATCTATACAGGAAAGAATTGGTAGTATACCATAATACTGCCGGGTATCTGGTAATTCTTCGGGTGAACGAACTCTATTTTGTACTCGGATACGTTCTTAACGGAATACACCTCAACTACATATATATATATATATATGTATATATATATATATATGTATATATATATATATATACATATATATATATATATGTGTGTGTGAGAGAGAGAAATATGTAGCTCTCTCAGACTTTTTGTTTATCCTCATATACGTGTGTGTGTGTCACCTGTACTGACCAGAATATCGAATGTTGCTGCTCATCGCTGGCCACGATGCGTTTCCAATTCTTTCTCGGTTGCGATTTTCTTTTCAATCTTGGCTCAGATTGTTTAAATTTTGTTTGTTTTTTTTTGTTTTTTTGTTTTTTGTAATTAAAACAAAAACAAAAACGATTCGCCTGTTATTTCTTGTAATTCCGAAAGCTCGCTTGCTCCTTTCTCAAGCGTCACAAATCTACCTAAGGATGTGGGAAATTATACCAGATATAATACTATACAGAATACCGAAAGGATCTTCACCTCTTACATCACACATTTCTTCTTACTTCAACGTCGAGATGGTATAATTTCCTGGGAGAGAGATAATTTTGCGGCTGAGGATAGCTTTACATTGTAGATTATACACATATTATATTATGTTATATTATATTATATTATATTATACACATGTAGAGCTTGAAACACGTGTACCGCAGAATCCTTTGTAGTTTTGTTGTTATTTTTTTCTTTTGGATTTACAATTTATATATATATATATATATATATATATATTCGTTTATATTTATATAAAGGGCATTATTACAGAAAAATAATAACGCCACACAGTGGACTTCTATATAGATAAAACAAATAATAAATGAGTATATGCATATATACGTACAGGTATGTGCATACCTACGTCTACCTGTATATATAGGTGCATATCTGGGTACAGGACATTGCAAACAAAACGTAGACAATAAAAAATAATAATAACCAGAGTACAGAAAACACACAAGCCACATAGAGAACATTTTCCTTCAGTCCTTCTGTTTTAATGCCTTCTTATTAATTAACACACTCACCGGTTCAATTTCCACTCGTTATTTTTCTTCTGAAATTTTTTTTGCTTCTTGCAATCTCTTCAATCGTTGTTGACTCTTGTCCGTTCGTTTATTTCTTGTTTCTACACCAGTTTTTTAGTGACTCGATGGTGGCAGTTGTGTTCGTTGTTTGGACCCATGCCAAGCTCTGACCGAACAAACGTACGATCAAAGATGTTCCTTCCGGCCATGACCACCCGTCCTTTGTTTTCTTTGCTTAATCCAGCGGTGTGCCTATAGTAGAAAGGATTATTTCTAGCAGGTCGAGCGACCGCATACATAAAGTCCGTGTGTGTGTATATATATATAGCGACCATATTCATAAAGTCCGTGTGTGTGTTTGTATATATATATATATAGTATTGTGTGTGTGATGCTTATCTGTCTACCTCTAGCCCCTCCCCGATAAGTTTGTTGTGGCTGTTTTTATTTTGTCAACCATAATCGATTGTTATTTAATCATTATCTTAATTCAGGGACCAGATAAAATTAAAATCGGTCAAATAACTGGGGTAGGAATTCGATCGTTCATTTCTCCCCCACCCCCACCCCGGTGTCCTCGAAGTGTGTGGCCTTGTACTTAATCGCTACTATTTTTCGAATAACGATAAGGATAATTAATGAGCCGAAGCCAGCAATTTTATAAGGAAGGGATTAGTCGATTACGTCGACCCTAGTGTTCAACTGGTTATGTATTTCATCGACCCCCGAAAGTATGAAAGGCAAAATCGACCTCGGTGGCATTTGAACTCGGAACGTCAGGAGCCGAAAGCAACGCCACCAAACACCC
>NC_069004.1:32780492-32787323 GCF_001194135.2 Octopus bimaculoides
TGATAGTGTATAGAGGAATATATAATTTTAATAGAGTTCCAACTCTATCTGTTTTTTATGTTTTATTTATATTCTTATAAAATTAATGTGAGGTATGGAATATATAATATAAATAGTAAAATGAAACGAAGTATTGAATGTCTTATTGAGTATTAAATATATATATATAGGGGCTAGTATACTTTCCTGCTTTATAGCAGTCATCAAGGTCCCGTCGTGTGGGACAATGCTAATAATAAAAATAATAGTTATTTCAAATTTAGGCACAAGACCAGTTATATATTGTCATCATCAGGGTGGACCCAAGAGAAGTAGGGGAGGCTGAGGTGCACATGCCCCCTCGAAAAAAGAAGTGCGCCCTTCTAGATAATTTTGCATATGTTGACTATTTTCTTCTTCATCTGCAAATACATGGCCTTATTCTTATGTCAGGAATCATTTTTTTAAGCTCACATAAGCTCTGGACTTTTAGCAATTTTTAGGAATATTTCCTGTAAATCTTAATACCACCAAGGCATGGTTCAAAGAGTCGAGGATAATCTTGAGTTCATGGTTTGAAATAAAAATGGAAAATAAATTTTACATAAATATATTTTCAAAGATAAATATTATGGTTATGTTGATGAAATCAACTCCCCCCCCCCCAAATAAAAACAGCATTATTAATTAAGAAGCAAGCATATACCACCCATGTATGTACAATTTAAACCACAAACTGAAAATTTCCTGTGGATAAAGACCTTCAACAATCAACATATCATTTAGAAAAGTAAAAAAGAAACATGAATATCTGTTCAATTAATCGGATATTTTATTGAAAACACATCATGCAAGAAGCACCCAGGACACTCTGTAAAGTGGATGGCATTTAGGAAGGGCGTCCAGTTGTGGAAACTATGCCAAAACAGAGGACCTTGATGCAGTCCTCAAAGCATCCAACCCATGCCAGCATGGAAAACTCGTGTTGAATGATGACCATGATGATGATGAAGAATGTCAAGAATTACTTTAGCATGAATCAGGGTTTATGCATTATTTGTTAAAGCAGATGTCTTCGTTATTTCCTTGAAATTCACTCTCAATATTTTAGGACCAGCTTGGTCATTGCGGTCATTCAGTCCCTTCCTTATCCTGCTCCTTAAGAAGTTCTTTGCTGAAAGATCTCTCAGCAGATGTCATTGTAACAGGCAAATGTGCAGAACATTTGCAGTGTAGTATGTAGTTTTGGAGAAATATAATTTAACTTTGTACATTTTTTTTTTTTTTGTGTATTTAAAAAAGTTGATGTGGGGGGCCCCTCCTCCCCCTTCCCATACTCTCACCAAAAATTTGATGCATGTATCATCTTAAGGTACCTCATTTCCACTTGCATGGATCTTGAGAGATTGTTTAGTTGTTTCTCCAGAAATCTTGTGCATATAACACCGAGTTCATCTTGTTCTACTGCAGTGCATGGTTTTTGCATTACAAATGCACCTCAGCATGTGAGGTCGTTTATTTTATTGCATGTGTGCAACATTGCTGTACTTACCTCGCATCAAAGAAACACCTTTAAGTCTACTGATTTTCCGTAGCCATCCTAGTGAAATGTGGTTATATTTTGTCATAGCACTTCTTCTATATACACACTGCTGTAATGTCCCTAGAGATCTGTGTATATAGACATCTGTGACTTCTGATGTATAATTTTTGTATGTTATTGTGTCATTTAATGTCATCAGCTTCTGAAATATGCTGCGACAGAACCAGACTTTGCAGGGGGTGAAAACTGTGGCCCCACATTTTCACAATTCTAATGTACTTTTTTTTTTTCTTTTCTTTTTACTAATCCTCTGACGGTATCCTAGCATGGCCAACTAGTTGGATCGTATCATGGCTGTATCTCAGTAGCTGAAACTAGAGTAAAAAACTTACAATAGATTTGAAGAAACCAAAGCAATTATATTCTGGACTAATTAAACTCATCTCTTGTCTGAAAAATTATAATTGTATTTTTATTCATTTCATACAATTAGATATTGATTAAAAAATGACAACACAGTAGCATCTTAGTGTGTGTGTGTGCATCGGTATTTGTCCCAGTGGTTTGTGTGTTGAGCTCCTGACCATAAGGCTGTGGGTTTGATTCCTGCACCAGGCAGCATGTTGTGCCATGGGGCAAGGTGCTGTGTAACCATACTGTTCTAACTCTCTCTCTCTCTCTCCCTCTCTCCACCTGTCACATCCTCCATGTCCTGCTTGCTTGACGGTGTAAGGACCAAGAGGAGGTCTATGTCCACTCACAACGACACAGACACCTTAACCCTTTAGCATTTGAACCAGCCACATCTGACCAAAATACTCTACCTGTTTTAGGTTCAAACTGGCCAGATCTTGCCTCTCACATTTAACCTACAATGTCATTCTAAAAATAGACAGTCACATCATCAAAATCCCAAAGTTACAAGATAATACAAGAGTAATTCCCAGCACCATAAATAGACAAACGTAACATTTGACAGAATAATCTGGAATGCTAAAGGGTTCAACCATTAATGAAGTCCTGGTTACCCTCTGCCAGGTCATGCTTGCAACGAGTTTGTTTCTCTTTTTGGTTTTGTAGTTGGATGAATTAAACCTGAATCTGCTCTGTAAACCTTCAGTTTTTGGGTACCTTATTGTGTCCCGATTACAATATACAGTTTTCAGGGTTTCTTAATTAAACCCTCTTCACACTGACTCATCTGAGGCCTTCTCTGGATTTTACATTTCAAAACTCTTCACATCAAAGTGTTCGTATTTGAATTAAACCATGTACCACGGAAATGAGATCTAGCGATTCAATGGAAAGCAGTTTTATTCACCCAATCTAGTTTTTCGTTGAGGAGTGTCATGTTTGGAACTATTTTTTGCTTTCAAGATATGTCAGTTTTATTGATGCATTGTGACTTGTAGAAAATACCAATTCTATGTTTTGGTAGATATTTAACATCATTCCTGGAATAACCATGAAATTTAATTTCACAGTTGTACATCATTTTAATATATTTTACACTAAGTGATCAGTATTTTTATATATTTTATACTAACTATTACATCTAACTATGCAGCTAGTTTTTCAATATATCTTTTAGTATTGACTATTATAGCAATATGCAGTCACTATTTTAATGCATTTACTGCAGAAATCAGATATATCTTTTCAAAACTGCAGAAAGCAGTTTTATTTACCAATCTATCTTTTGTTGAGGAATGTCATGTTTGAAACTAGTTTCTGTTTTCAAAATATGTCAAGTTTATTGAGGCAACATGACTTAGAGAAAATATCAATTCTGTTTTTTGGCAGATCTTTAACATCATAATTTGAATTAATAAACTCTTGCTAATATGTTCCAAACACTAAATATTGGCAGGAAAAGTTCTCTCACTAAATTCCTTCTCCAAGTTCTTGATTATTTTCTAAATTAATTCAAACCCGTAGGCAACAGATGTTGTTTAGTCCCAAATCAACCTTGATTAAACAGACCTGTAATTAAAGGCATTCCAAATGTGACCATCCTCTCTTTCTTTCAAACCTAGTACATTTACGACTGCATTAGATTGTCTCCTTCAATTACAGTGTATCTATGACAACATTATCTAATATGTCCTTCATTTAAGACAGTGTTCTGATGATTTGGCTGCTATTTCAAGCTAAGTGGGTACCTTCGTTAGTTTGGACATTCCTGGTAGTTGACCCAGGCAAGGGGAACATGTAGAATGAAATCTACAATACACAATGAAAAACTGACCTAGCCTGGATTTGGACTTGACTCTTGAGGCTAGTTGAGTAATCCTATACCATGCTACCTGTCTTGACCATTTTCTTTCTGAGTGATTTACAGACTCTCCACACACACACACACACACACAGAGGGCACGTGTGTAGCCCAATTTAGCACACCATTTCTGTTGACATCAGCAAGAATCAAGGTTGAACATTGAACTTCACAGCAGAGGTGATGGGGGAGTGTGTGTGTGTGTTTGTGTGAGAGAGAGATGTATCACTTGTGTGGCGAGGATGTTATAGATATGTGTGTACGTGTATGAATGCATATGTGCTTCTCCCCCCTCCATATATATATATATATATATATATATATATATATATATATATATATATATATATATATATGAGAAGCACACACACCTGTGTATATATATGTGTGCATATCTATATATATATATAGAGAGAGAGGGGGGGGTGTAATGCAATATTTAAAAGCTATTTATTGCTTAATCTATTTTGAGTTCTATTGCTAAAAATTAAGATATAGGTTTATCTTTAGATATCTGTGGAGTGGGGGAGTGTGTGTAAGATAGGTGGGAGGTAGAGTGGCCTGGATATGATCTGTCAAGAATTTGATAGCCTTTGATCTCTTCCGGCACCATGCTCACGGCTTGTTCAAGTCTCACCTAGGGCCAGCAGGATGGCCACCTCACAACACTCTCCTCCTCCTCTTCTTCTTCCTCTTCATTTAAACCAATAATCACTCATGCCATTTATCACCTCATCTACTATTCAAAGTCATCCTAATTATCACTCATTATTTATTGACTGATAATTAATCTATTTTCAAGATGGTTTCTATTTCCGACCGAGTAGATGATGATGATGATGATGATGATGATGATTGTGTTGGTGGCGGTGGTGTTGTCGCTTGGCCTCACGTCAGCCCACATCTAGTAAACATACAATCAAAAGCCTACACATATTTTTGTATATTAGGGATCATGTCGTCTGATGCATCCTTCAAGACAATAAGGGTGTGATTTGAGGAAGATTTGGTTGTTGTCTCTGGCAAGTCGAGCTACATGTTTTCATTGCTGTTGTAATTAGTGGCTTCAAACCAAAGTGTGCCTGGAGAGTCTCTGTAACCAAGGGGGACTTGTAGTTTAGTAGCAATTGTACCAGAAACTGGGGCTTGTGAGTAACACATGGCCCTCTGCTCCATCTAGGAAGGGAGTAACCGTGAATGAGAACAAATTCAGCCTGTGATGACTGGCTCGACCCATGGCAACATGTAAAAGCAGACATAATAGGATGATGATCAACATCATCTTTATTTAATGCCTCTGTTCCATGCTGGTATGGGTTGTTATTATTAAGGTGGCGTGCTGGACGAAGTGCTTAGCAGTATTTTGCCTGTCACTATGTTCAGAGTTCAAATTCCGTCGAGGTTGACTTTGTCTTTCATCCTTTTGGTGGGGTCGATTAAATAAGTACCAGTTACGCACTGGGGTCAATGTAATCGACTTACCCCCTCCTTACAAATTTCAGGCCTTGTAACTATAGTAGAAAGGATAATAATAATTATTATTATTGCTAGCATCAGATAATTATTTTGAACTTCAGTGTTGATAGTCCAACCAGACAAGTCCTGTTCCAATAAAACTGCTCACTCCATATTTTCTGAACAAAAGAAGAAAAAAAAAAACGTGGGGGTAGTTTCGAGGCAGCTCATTTGACTGCTATCTCTAGCAGATTGAATAACTGCATAGAAAAGCTTACTCATATGGTGAAGGATTCAACTGACAAATAACAAATGAATAATGATTAAAAATAGTTTTTGTTTTGTGTCTCTCTGTTCAGAGTTCAAGCTTTGTCAGTGGTAGTGTACCCTTAAAATCAATCCCTGTTGTTCCAAATGGTGAGTGGTGATAGGTCTTGATAAAGTTAAGTACCACTCATACATTGGGGTTGATGCTGTCGACTGCACCACTTCCAGATGGAAACATTTGTATTTTTATCTGTTCCAAAGATATTCTTTATTATTTAGCCATTTGTCTTATGCCACTCGACTTCTTAAAAACAGCAGCCAATTCCCCTCAAACTCTTAAAAACAGAAAGAGTGCATCGGTTGATGTAGTCCAGGATACTCTTAAAAAAAGATGAGATGGTCATGGCTGGAATACCTCTGATCCTAGGTCTACAAGGATGGTCAGCTAAAGAACAACAGCCCTTGACATAATAAAATGGTACTTTATGCGATGGTACTTTACATATAACAGTTTCTGGTTGTGGTACGTGGGAGGGCTGGGTACAAATGCTAGTGTGAATGTACCATATGTCACACATGGGGGTGTGGTTGGGGTAGGCCTTGGGCTGTGACCCTTTGACACCGACTAATGAAGTTCCTTTCTGTGTGTTCTCTACTTGTAGATTGTAACCAGTGATGAAGATTACCGTAAGAAGTCCCTCGAGGTTGACGACACCCCTGTCCTACCCGAGTTCGTTGGCGAAACACATATCCTCACAGAAGAGCAAATTACTACGGTAAGCCCCAACATGAAGTCTTTTATCTTTTTTACTTGTTTCAATCATTGGACTACAGCCATGCTGGAGCACCACCCTGAAGAGTTTTCAGTCGAATGAATCGACCCCAGTACGTTTTTTTTTTTTTTTAAAGCTGGTACTTATTCTATCAGCCTCTTATGTTGAAACCACTAAGTTATGGGGATGTAAATAAACCAACATCTGTTGTCAAGTGGTGGTGGGGGGAACAAACAACGCATACACACACATAGATGGGGTGCTGAAAAGTTCCTGGCTTTGGGTAAAAGAAAATACACGAAGATCAGTTAATTATGATTTTATTCAACATATTTCCCTGCTCAGATTCCCTCACTTATTGCCGCAGTCCTTCAGTTTTCCTAAGCCCTGTAAAAGAACTCGGAAAGCCAGGAATTTTTCAACAGCCCCTTATTTATTTATATATATATATATATATATATTTTTATATACATACACGGTGGGCTTCTTTCAGTTTCCTTCTACCAAATCCACTCACAAGGCTTTGGTCAGCCCGAGGC
>NC_069004.1:32787333-32789472 GCF_001194135.2 Octopus bimaculoides
ACAAAACCGGTTATTTCTCAAAATACAATGTTTATATACCAAAAAGATTTTATAACATTTTTATAACATTTTTCTGACATAATTTAAATATATACTTTAACCATGTAACACAAGCCTTCTGTAGTTTTTTCACTCTTATTATCTTTTATATATATATATATATATATATTTTTATATACATACACGGTGGGCTTCTTTCAGTTTCCTTCTACCAAATCCACTCACAAGGCTTTGGTCAGCCCGAGGCTACAGTAGAAGACACTTGACCAAGGTGCCAGGCTGTGGAACTGAACTCGAAACCATGTGGTTGGGATGCAAGCATCTTCCCATGGCAGCCACACCTGCACCTGTTCTTGAGAAAGACTTCTTTCTTCAACACATAAGATATTGATTTTAGAGAAACAATGTGTTTTCTTTCCATTATTCCATCTGTATTGTGGTTTGACCAAAGCTGAACTACTAATTTACAGGGGCTTAAAGAAACCAAAACTTATCAAATGGTGGGAGTGGTGGTGGGGGTAAACATAAAGGCACAGACACACACACACACACACACACAACAGGCTTCCACACAGTTTCCGTCTGTGTGAAATTAAGCAGATGGATACTGTGTGGAAGCATAGCTGCAATTGAACAACTAAAGCTTTCCCCACTTCCTCCTTTTCTCATCTCCCACCGTCACTCACATCCCCTGTTCATTTGATTGTTTTTAAAGCACCTCCTCCTCTTCTTTTTTCTGCAGTTGGTGGAGCATCTACCCGGCCGTACAGTGGGTTACTCCTGGATACTCATATACAGTACAGACTTACACGGCTTCAGTTTGAAAACTCTCTACCGAGACATGACCAACTACGAGAGTCCAGTGTTATTGACTGTCCGTAACACTCAGAGTCAAGTGAGTACCGTTTCTAGTAGTGTTGGTGTGGAGTGGGAGAACCAGTGCCTGGATAATAATTAGAGAAAAATTATATTTTCTTTGAAGTCCCTAAATCTTAGGGGTAAAATTCTTGTTTCTTGTCACAGCTGTTACCTCCCCATCCTAACCGAGTTGCAATGTTTGTTCTTGTTACAGGTGTTTGGTGCTTTAATATCATGTCCTCTGAAAGTTAGTGATCATTTCTACGGCACCGGAGAATCCTTCCTGTTCACCTTCCATCCAAAGTTCAGGGTGAGTATTCTGATCAGAGACAATGTGTGAGAGAAATTGAGAGATGGATATTACTGTTTTTATTTGTATTACTCTTTCTTATTCTTCCGTCCTTTCTCTGTGCATGTGTAAATATATATATCAAATCTCCTGCAATTTAACTCTGGATTCCTTGACTACAATGTAACCTTCATTTAACTAAGGTACCTTCGACCTGATGAGTAGCTAGCAGTGTACCTTTCATTGAGTAATTAATACTTCCAAAGTTTTGCTAGCTAGGAAACATATATAGCCTGGATTTTACCTGCGCCATTCTCTCAATTTGGATTTTTGTTCACATACATTGCAACCTTAGTTGATAACCGTGAACTTATAAAGTACCTTCTACAGACTGCTTGAAGCTTACTAACTTCCTACACCTGAGTCCTTGGTGCTTGCTTTTACATATCATTATATAATATAACAGAGTAACGTACGGTAGATTTTCTACCTGGCCAGTTCCTGTGAACCATCCTACCCATGCATGCATGGAAGATGGACGTTCAATGATGACAATCAAGACATCATGAAGAAGAATTATACATTTTCAAAACTTATTACATTATTATTCTCATTAAATTCCGGTAGACTAGTAAGTAAAGGTGAGTGTAGATGAGCCAGGTGAGGGGGATATTCTGAACTATCCTGTCCAGGGTTCAAGCCTGGTCAGGATGAGGGAAGAAGGTGAGTCTTTTTATTTATTTTTTTTTTTCGTTTATACAAAAATATTAAAAAATATATTTCCTAGATAGAAATTGAAACCTCTACCTTCATACAAGGTTATTAGTTAAATTACTAACACCTTTACCTATTAGGCCATCAAACCAACACCTGAGAAACAACTTAAAAATGAGATATTTAAATCTATTTTTATTATTGATTGGACACTATTATAGATTTAAGTATCTTATTTTCCACAGAAATTAACAGGGCACCCAATGTAAGTAAAGACA
>NC_069004.1:32789508-32792220 GCF_001194135.2 Octopus bimaculoides
ATCCTGTCCAGGGTTCAAGCCTGGTCAGGATGAGGGAAGAAGGTGAGTCTTTTTATTTATTTTTTTTTTTCGTTTATACAAAAATATTAAAAAATATATTTCCTAGATAGAAATTGAAACCTCTATCATCTTGCAATGCTATTGAACTAATTATAAATACCTTTATTCAGGAGGTCGTCTCTGCAGCAACAAGAACAAGCTTAAAGATGGGATATTTATTTAAATCCATTCTCAATAATGATCTGATGCTGTGTTAGATTTAAATATCTCATTTTTTACTGAATCTCGAAGTGGGAGACCCAATACATACATACATATATATATATGGGAGAATATACGAAAAAACAACAACAGACGAGGACAGGTGGTGTAATGTACATACATATACATATATACATATATACATATACATACATACATATATATACATATATATATCGTCATTGTTTAACATTTGCCTTCCATGCAGAAGCCTGCACTAGACTTCTGTGACTGTCTTGGTAGGATTTTTACAGCTGGACGCCCTTCCTAACACCGAGAAAATGTATACACACTTGAGGAAAAGAAAAATCTGTATAAATATTTGTATTCAGTGTTATCGCAATTTCGTAAAACATAGAAAGAGTTAACTATATTTATAGAGGTACTTACACAAGTTAAATATTTGTACAGATTTCTCCTTTCCTGAAGTGTGTATACATGTCTTGGGCAGACCCTGCATATATATATATATATATATATATATATATATATATATATAGTCACCACTATCATTTAAAATCTGTTTTCCACATGCTGGCATGGGTTAGACAGTTCGACAGGTGCTGGTAAGGCTGGGGACTGCACCAGGATCCATTGTTTTGACATGCTTTGTACGGCTAGATGCCCTTCCTAACACACACACACATAAAATCCCCATCTCTACAGGTACAACCTTTTTTTTTGCCTTTATCCTATCCTATTCACATCACTTTTGTCTTCTTTCGTCATTAATTTCTGTATTTTACTTTTGTTCCAGATTTTCCGTTGGACTGGAGAAAATAATTTCTTTGTAAAAGGCAACCAAGAAAGTTTGGTTATTGGTGCTGGAAAGTAAGTGCAAAGCATCAATAAGCGTCCCAGTGTTTTCTCTCCTTAAGCAGCTCTGCACCTTTCCTCTATTTCATTCATATCCTTTACCTTAGTCACCTTTTTCAAGCCTTAATGGTTATACTCTACTCTCGACTGCAAATCAATCCAATGAGAGAGAAACTATGTGGTAGAAGCACAAGGTGAATAGAAAGTGAGTGGCTGGACAGAGGGGGCAATAGTGGGGGCAGAATCGTTAAGAACTGGAAAAAAATACCTTAAAATTTTTCCTCCAGTTCTTTGTTTTGAGTTCAAATCCTGCTGAGGTCAACTTTACCTTTCATCCCTGCAAAATAGCTGGCTTTGTGCCGTAATTGGAAACCATTAGTATTACTATTAAGGCGGTGGGCTAGCAGAACCATTAGCAGGCCAGGCAAAATGCTTATCAGCATTTTGTCTGTCTTTACAATTCCGAGTTCAAATTCTGCCAAGGTCGACTTTGCTTTTCATCTTTTCGGGGTTGATGAAATAAGTACCAGTTAAATACTGGGGTCGATATAATCGACCAGCTCACTCCCCCACAATTTCAGGTCTTGTCTCTATAGTAGAAACGATTATTAAGCTGCCAGACAAATTTGTTTAGCAGCATTTCTTTCAGTTTCACATTCTGGGTTCAAATGCCATTGCAGTCAACTTTGCCTTTCACTCTTTCAGGGGTTGATAGATAATTAAGCACCAGTTGAGCCCTGGGATCGACATGGTTGACCGGCCATCTCCTACGAAATTCCAGGCCTTGTGCCTAAAGTAGAAATACTGAGTGGGGTAAGCACTGACGATGGTGTCACATAAAAAGCACCCAGTGCCACTCAGTGAAGTGGTCGGCATTAGGAAGAGCATCCAGCTGAGGAAACCAAGTCAAAACAAACTAAGGAACCTGGTACAGTCCCGGTCCTTGCAATTTCCTCTCAAGTCATCCAACCTATGCTGACCAATGATGACGTATTGGTGGAACCAGTAGTGTCAGATGAAATGCTTTGTGGTATTTAGTTACCGTCCTTTACACTGTGAGTTCAAATCTCACCAAGGTTATCTTAGTTTTAAAGTCATTTAAATGAACAAGTTTTCCCCTCCCACTAAAATCTATTGTTTGTTACCAACGTCAGACATTGTTGTTAATCTATTGTTTGTTATTGTTTTGTTATTTCCAGGGGCTTCTTTGGTTTATGGTTCGACGGAGATCTCTACCATGGCCGGAGCCATCCTTGTGATACTTTTGGCAATGACGTCCTTTGCGAAGAAGAAGATTTTGTTGTGCAAGCGTTTGAAGCTTGGGGTTTCGTATAAGGTAGGGGTTCACATACATATATATATATACACCACCAAACCTACATACATGTATACATAAACACACACACACACACACACACATTTTATGTTTTACTTGTTTGTCATTTAAATGTATCTACGATGGGGTTTAGTGAAACACAAACACCTTATACCAAACATTTGAAGGGTTTCAACCCTTTTTCCATCTACCATATTTACTTGCAAGACATTTGCTGGCCCAGGGCTATAATAGAGGACAGTGTATATATATATATATATATATATATAATAGAGAGAGAGACGAGTGTGAGGTATAAG
>NC_069004.1:32794211-32795345 GCF_001194135.2 Octopus bimaculoides
TTTTGCCTTTCATCCCTTTGTGTGTGTTGGTGTGTGTGTCTGGACAGTGGGTGGCAGTCGTGAAGTGAATTGACAAAGTCTTGAGTAAAGAAAGCAGCGTGTTTGTTTGTTGGTTGGTTGGTTTGTTTGGGGGGAGGGGTGGGGGGTGTTGTGGAGACATTTGAAAACAATCAATTTTACTATTTTTTCCTTTGCCTTCTCCAACTATTTGGCGCCTTTCTAAGAATATTCCCTGCAACTGCATGGACAACACAATTATTGAAGACATGCAAGTATTATTGATGTATACAAACATTTTGGTGAGTGTATGCGTACGTGTGCACATGTGTGTGTGTGTGTGTGTATATATATAAAAATATATGTAATGTTCATATGTGTGTGTTTGTGTATATCTATATATTCATATATGTGACTATATATTATCAAAATTAAACCTAAAATAACTATATATTCATATATGTAAGACATGTGTAAGCAGAAATTGTTTGGAAGCTCGACAGACTGCAATGAAAAGGGCTTTGTCCTGTATAAGCATTGTGATTGATTCTGCTATGTTAAGGGTACAATTGTCTGGAGTACTCAGCCACTTAGAATTCAATGCATAGATATATATCCCAGTTGACTTAAACAACTGGGATGTTTGTCACAGAAACCAACAAAAGATCCATGTGAGCGTGTGTGTGTGTGTGTGTGTGTGTGTATAGTGTTGTGTGTTGATGTGTACATAATTAAAGGCAAACGAGAAACAAAAAAATTACTGCAGCAACAGAACAAACACCACCCCTCCGACAGCACCCACACCACCAATACTATAATTACTACTACTAGTACAACCACCACCACCACCACCACCAGTTACACAACTCTAGACTTGTTTATACAGGGCCCCCCTCCCCCTCTGTCATGCTTTTTGTTGTTTGCAGGGAGGTGGGAGGCTGCACGTGCAAACTGCCAGTGGTGCAACAAAGTGCAATGGTGCATGAAAAAAACAGATTTTTTTTTTTCAACTGGAAACAGGAAATACTAGCTTTTCTGTATTGGTTCTTTTTGGAGGGTTTTTTTTTTTCGCCCCCCACAATTTTAGTAAGTAGATGATGATGATGACGATCACCATGGCCACAGCAGCAACAGCCA
>NC_069004.1:32795791-32798602 GCF_001194135.2 Octopus bimaculoides
AAAAAAAAAAAAAAAAAAAAAACAAACAAATAAAAAAAAAACAACAAATCTCCAAACATTTGTTGACTTTGCAGCAGCAATTGTGGCTAGCCGACATTCTTTGTTGTTTTGTTGTGTTGGGTATTTTTGCTACATTTTTGGTTGTTTTTGTGGCATTCTCCAAGAATCACCAATCCATCTAATCCTGATACATATATATAGATGTATATAGTACACATACCAATCTACACTCACTGAAAAGGCATACATACATACATACACACACACACACAACCTCCAGTTATCACAACCACATTCCTCATCAAATTTTATCCCACCCACCTCTTTTGGTGGTAAATCCTCCACCACCAGACAAGTCATGTTCAAGAAAAATAAATACCCCCCCCCCACCGCCACACACATTCTCTTCCCAGAATCCAACACCTCTACAATCACAAACCAACAATTTTCCTAACTTAGGAACCAAGTATTGCACACCCCTCTCCTAACAAGAACAATAGCAGTGTATGTGTGTGTGTGTAAAAAGTGAATGGATAGTTCAAAACATCACTAAGCATTTCAATTATATACATACATATTTATGTTTACACAAACACATACTCATTTGTCTGCTTTTGTCACACCTGGACAAATGCAGAGACTTGATCATCAGCTTTGGATGAGCTCAACTGAATCAATAAAACTCTACTGCATCTATAGTAATACTTCCCTTTCATTTCTACACATGAAAGAACATACATTATATATACATACTTACACTCTACTGCATGTAATGAGTACTACTCCCTCCCATTCCTACACACCCATGCACATTATATATATATAGAGAGAGAGAGACATTCTACTGCATGTATTGAGTACTTCCTCCCTCCCTCCCACTTGTACCCATACATAATATATAGGCACACATGAGCACGTACAACAACAAAAATCCCTATCATTGATCCCCCCCTCTCTCCCTTCATCTTCACCATAATATGCCCCCCTTTTGAAATGAAAGGAACAATCTGTGAAATTCTGGGAACAGACACAGCAGGAACCCTTCCCAACTAAGGGCATAAAATAATTCGTTTTCATTGTTTTGTTTTGTTTTTTAATATAAGGAAATGTTAATAATAATAATAGTAACTGCGTGTGTGTGTATATATAAACAACAGTGTGTGTGTGTTAGAATGTACATAAATATATATATTTGTTTTCTGATAGTTTGCACTTTGTTTTTTCATTCTTGTTTGTTGATACATATATTTATTGTATATATTTGTATGCATATACGTGTGTGTATTTGTGAGAGTGTATATATATTTACTCATATGTATGTGCACACATACAAGCATGCAGCACACACTCATATATATACATACATACTTTTGGTTTTGTATATATATATATATATATATATACATACATACATACACACACACACACATTTAGATCTGCATTGTTTGGTGTCACAAAATCAAAAAGCATAACTGACCATTGAGTTGCAGTGATGCTAATTTTGTGTGCATGTATGTATATATATATATATATATATATATATATATATATATACACACACACATAGCATTAAACCCATATCATCTCTAGATTGAAATACAGAAAGAAGAAAAAGCAAAGACAGGTCTTCAGCCCTTGTCTGACCCCTAATTGCGATTACAATGGAGTCAACTTCTACTGGATTTTCAAATTTGAGTTATAAGTAAAGAGTCTATCCAGCTTTTTATGCTGAACCTGAGGCTCCCCATCTAATTAGTTGTCTCATAAACTGTAGAGCTATTTAACCCTAACAAGGCAGGCTACTGCTACACAGTGTTCAACAGAGCAAAGTCTCCTACATCTACACTGCATGTATGTATATGTGTCTAATATATATATATATGTTATGTTTGTGTGTGTGTGTATATTCAAGTATATGTTTTTATGTGTATGCATATAGCTGGATAAAATGTTTATGAATATTACTTGTGTGTATGTACATATATATAATATATAAAGATTGTGCATGTGTGATGTATGTATGTATATATGTGTGTGTGTGTGTGTGTTTATATATATATGCACACAGTTCTTAGAAATCTATCAGAGATTCAATAAAGCCATTAACTTTAATTGGAAATGTGTTTGAATTTTTTTTTTTTAAATTTCATTTTATTTCTGCTCCAGGCTGTGGACAGAAATTGTAATGAATGTTGACACAAATATATCTGTATGTATGTATATATATATATATATGTGTGTGAGTGTGTATGAATGTGTGCGCTTATAGTGACAATCAATCAGAATGGCCATCTTAATAAAAACTAAGAAGCTCACTCAAACCTGCATGTGTCTCTAAACACACAATTGGAATGGCCATTGACTCACATCAGTCCCTCAGCCCTTTGACAGATGCTTGGTTTCCATCCCAGAGGGTGTCCAAAACTCACTTGCTGAAGGTTGCC
The DNA here is from genome assembly GCF_001194135.2 of Octopus bimaculoides. NCBI lineage: Eukaryota > Metazoa > Mollusca > Cephalopoda > Octopoda > Octopodidae > Octopus > Octopus bimaculoides. The sequence continues at coordinate 32,798,236 of NC_069004.1, forward strand.
AGTTTAGTTGCCGACAATCTGTTACCAATAGTGCTTGAGAATATATATGCATGTGGCTGTGTGGTAAGAAGCTTGCTTCCCAACCACATAGTTCCAGGTTCAGTCCCACTGTATGGCACATTGGGCAAGTGTCTTCTACTGTAGCCTTGGGCCGACCAAAGCCTTGTGAGTGGATTTGGTAGATGGAAAAGAAGCCTGTTATATATATGTGTGTGTGTGTTTTTGTGTCTGTGTTTGTCCCCCCCCACCACTTGACAACCAATGTTGGTGTGTTTACTTCCCCATAACTTAGCGGTTCGGCAAAAAAGCCGATAGAATAAATACTAGGCTTACAAAGAATAAGTCCTGGGGTCGATCTGTTCGACTA
>NC_069004.1:32798786-32813017 GCF_001194135.2 Octopus bimaculoides
ATATATATACATATGTATATATATATATCATGGTACTGACCATCACTGGTCACAATGCACTTTGCATTATCTTAGTTTTCGAATGATGCCACCCCACTGGGTAGGGGAGTAGGCCAGCATTTCCCCTCGATCAAAAGGTTTTTCTGTTGTGGGGTGACCCATTTACAGCTGAGTGGACTGGAGCAACATGAAATGAAGTGTTCTGCACAAGAACACAACACAACACATCACCCGGTCTATGGATTGAACCCACTGTCTTAGTGATCATGAATGCAACACCCTAACCATTAGGCCTTCATATACACACACACATATATATATATATATATATATATATATATATATCAAATAGTTTAATGAGAGGAGAGTGTCCTCTTCCCAGGGACTCCCAGTGTCTAGAGGGATGAAGTTTCGTTTAGATTAGAAGCCTGTCCCAAATATTTGTAATGGAGACCTCTGCTACAAGTACCTGAAAACCAAGTGGTGAGGGCAGTAATGTAGGCCATGAATTAAGACAGTAATTATTATGGATTACGCAGCTAATTAGTAGAGTCATTAGAGCATCAAATGAATTACTCCATCTCTGTATGCACCGATTTCAAATTGCACCGAGATCAACTTAGTCTTATCCTTCCGGGATCAATGTGCACACCAGTGCTGTACTGGGGGTAGATTCTTCTCCTTCTCTCAGTCTGTTTGTCTGTCAGGTCTAAAAATGCCCGAGATACATCATATGTCATGATGGTGTCCCTAAGACTATCGAGAAACTGAAGGACCCAAGACAAGGTATAAGTGTTGAAATATTTATTTATTTATCTTAACCCATCTCCCCTTCTCTCCACGTATGACTTCAAACTGCATCCAGTAGATGGGGACCCTGGTTCGGAAGTTCCAGGGGTTTAAGGAACCACCTCTTAATTACAGTTGTTCCCAGGAATAAGTAGCACCTGTCAGGGTCTCAGCAATGGGTTAATTAGCAAGTCAAGTCCTGCAGATAAGGCTCATTAGTCAAGGGTGGGGACCACCAAGGGAAGGAAAAACCCTGATTTTGAACCTCTGCTGCCTTGCAGCAATACCCAGCCACAGAAGAGGCTTTGGAAGTGAACCCTGAGGTAGTTCGATGTCTACAACCTCGGGCAGCAATTCCTACAAAGACAATGGTGACAAATTGAAATAGCCATGCTGTTGTTCCTTTGGACCTATCAGTAGAGCATTCACCCTGGGTCGATCGAGGTGGCTTTGACCAACGAGTTCACCCATGTCCCTCACAAACGCTAACCCCATCTGACAGTCGGCTCTAATGTCCCAGCAGGCAAAGTAATGCTTCTGCTTGTGGCCCAAAAGTCCAGCTTGCAGATTTGTCAAATGCCCCACGAGGAGAGCAAGCACACCGGACAATGCAGACACCGTAGTCACAGTCGTCATTCATTGTGGAGGTGTAGAGGTCATTTTCGGAGTGTCAGTGGAAATACAAGTTCACATGTGGTCCCCAGTCACATGTATAGTTTAGAACGGTGAGATCCACAACAACTCACCTTGCCGTCAATCGTCGACTGTCACAGTGGATTTGCTGACCAAATCATTGAGTATCAGAGCAGACGTAGCCAGGGTTTGAGACACAAAGACTGGGAACACGCTGCTTGGGCAACAACTTGTGCTCCATGTCATACTGCCCAGGCTCAGATCTTTTTAAACATTCTGTACTGGAGAGACTGGCAAATGCAGTGGATCCACAGAAAAGAACACTACAGCTCAAACAGCACGGTGGAAGGACTGCCATTCATGCATCAGACTGTTCAAGCCACAGACAACATTGCTCCAGAATGGACAGACAAGGAACTACATCTAGAGTCATTTTAAAAAACTGGCACTCAGTTGCTTACGACGACGAGGGTCCCACTTGATCTGATCAACAGAACAGTCTGCTCGTGAAATTAACATGCAAGTGGCTGAGTACTCCGCAGACACACATACCCTCAATCTATAAGCATAATATGCTTGCATATGTATGACCAAGGTTAACATAAATAATTATACCGGTAGTATAACAGATACTTTTAGCCCTTGGACGGTTATCCCAACTTCTAACTCTACTAACCTTTATTTATTTATATATATACACACACACACTCTTGTATTCATTTTTGTCTTTTAATGTAATAGTCTTACTATTTTCTACATTCTTACGTAACATTATCCTTCATTGCATGTCTTTCAGTCAGAGATGTTTTATGACCCCCAATGAAATCCCTTTTACTAAACAAATTCATGTTTCGTTTGCTTTTTCCCTCATCGGCCCCTGTTGAAGAGCAGAATAAATAAATATGATTGCTTCCCACTGGCATACATTTGTCTGGGGGTATGCATGCGTGCATGGGAGTTCCGAGACCCAATTTTCTCCCTCTTGATTCTTTCCCCACCCCCTCTTTGGTGCCAGCCACAATGCTGCTTCATTAAGATAAAGTAAGTCTTTCTACGTTATTTACATTTAACGGATATTTGTCCTCATCTTGTTTGTTGTTAACACGTTTCGGCTGATGTAACCTCCAGCCTTCAACAGGTGTCTTGGAGAAATTTCAAACCTGGGTTCTCATTCCTAAGGTATTTTTCAATATTATTATTATTATTATTATTATTATTATTCAGGTCACTGCCTGGAATCGAACTCGGAATCTTGGGTTTAGTAGCCCGCACTCTTAACCACTACATTTATGTTATTGCTACTCTAAAGTAGACGAAGGTAAGCCTCATCAGAGTAAGTTCAGTTACCAGGAATGGAGAACAATGAAATGTTTTGGCAATCCTTGCTCTCCGTCAAACAGAGAAAGCCCCTGAATTGCATTTTCATTGTAGCCAAGAGTGTATATTATACAGAGAGAGAGAGAGAGAGAGGGATTTCAGAGTAAGTTTGTAGAAAGGGACACGTTTTTTAGGATGAGGAGTGAATTTTTAAAACACATTTTCTATTAAAAAAAAATCAACTACAAAGTTTCACCACGTTGTTGGTTATGGGTAATGAAATTTTTCTTTCAACATTTAAAAATGGCATTTTAACCTTCCTGGTATCAACCGACCTGAGACTCCACTCCCCCACCCCTCGTTCTATGATACAAATTCCTTGTTTTAAAGCAAGCTAAATTAAAAAGCCTCTCATCAAATTTTCATGTTAATTTATGTTCCAAACACTAAGCTAGTAATAAATGATATTTGACTAAATTGTTCGTTATTTTCAAAATTAATAGGAACAAAAGCAGAATGTTTAGGACAGGAATACGGTAGAAATAAAGTGTTAAGAACCATCATCATCATCACTGCGTTAATGTGATACTCTGCTAATTAGTCTAGAGAATAATTGCTACATCAAAAGGTTTAATCATTTACTACAGAAATCAGATATATCTACTTAAAATGTTCATTACCCTTAACAGCAGAGAGCAGTTTTATTTACCAATCCATCTTTTGTTGAGGAATGTCATGTTTGAAATGATTCTTGCTTTCGAGATATGTCAAGTTTATTGATGCAGAAAATACCAATTTTGTTTGTTTCTTCTTTTTTTTTTTTTTTTGGTAGATATTTTAGCATCATTACTGGAATAACCCTGAAATTTAATTTCATAGTTAAAGGGTTAATTTTTAAAAATTGGTGCTTTACTGCAGGCGATAATTATTAAGAATTCTAAAAACGGATTTTTTTTTCTGTCTGGGGAAGGTTGTGAACATCATAGCTGCCTACTTTTGTTTTTATTATTCTCCTGTTTTTTTTTTGCTTTTCTTTCAAAAAAATAATGAAGAGGACAGACAGACAAGAAGGGGAAAAAAAACCCTCAGAAAATTGTCTGGTGAATATATTTGAATAATTCAAATACATCCATTTATTAAAAAATTACTATTTTTAAATTTCAGAACGTGAGATATTCAGGAACAGTACTTTGGAGTAAAGATTATTTGCCAGCATAACATGGCAGTCCTGGTTTAGGATGAATGTTGCTGTAATTTAGCTCCAGGAGACATCCATTTATTCCCAAGCCCCCACCAAGAGAAATTTCACAAGGTAGTACATGACTGTTTTTGCTTGTGCAACATAGGGGCCCACCCCAAATTTCAAGAAGGCAGTAAGATGGGGTTTTGTTGTTTTTGTTGCTTATTTTTTCTGGTGAAATCCCTGTTCACTTTTCCTTAATCAGAGACGACCAAATTGTGTCTAAGAGGAAATGATATATAGGTAAAAAAAAAAAAGACTGAATCAAATAGTGAGAGGAGGAAGGGTTTCTCTGCTGATTGTTATCTGTGGTGGTAGTCATGGCAAAGAAGAAATGATATTTCATGCAATCATCTTGTAGGGGGCACTGTAGAACCAGAGAGAATGGACGAGTGCAGAGGACTTCTTTCAGGGGTGGGAGGTGGGGCAAGACGTAACAGACGATTCTGTTTGTTCCCCCCACTACACACACACACATATATATACACACACACACACTCAACACACATAGAGAAAATATTTTGAACAAAAATGAAATTTTGTTGCGCTTTGCAATCTCTCAATCTTCATCTATTTTCCCAGCACATTCCAGTCTTTGAGAAACTGTTTATATTAACGTACAGATGCATATATATATATACACATATCCATACTAATGATGATGATGATGATAGTGCCTGTGTGTTTGTATGCAAATATGTGTGCATATATGTATATGTGTATGTATATATGTGTTGTTATTTATATATATAGAGAGATGAGTGAATGTATGTTTGTACACGTATGTATGTATATATATAAATGTGTGTGAGTGTGTGTATGTAAATAATGCTATTTCTGTGACAGCCATTTTGCTGTAGTGACTTTTAGAAACAAGAACCATAACTCTGCTTGCCTCTGTCTACTTGACTGATAAAAGAGATGAAGTAAAAAAAAAAAACAAAAAAAAACTGTTCTGCTCCTACTTTACGGACTAAAAAAGTAAGAGGACGTTCAAATGTAATATATATGAACCGTAGTTTTAACATGAAAAAGACACACAGACAGACACACACACACCCAAATGTCACTGGTCATCTTCTATTTCAGCCGAAAACTTGTCGCCTATAAATGAGAAATAAAGCAAGAAAACAAAAATATTTAAATCTGTGGAATTTTTTTTCTAAAACCTCGCCATTTTGTAAAAATATATTATTTCTTTCATGCAGATTATTATTTTTTAATTACTAATTTATTTTTACTAATTGAATGCCTTAATTGTATGGAACCTTACAACAATGCTATCTCTATGTGACACTATGAGCTCCATCCCAAAACACACTTCTGTGCCACTGGCCTTTCTGAGATTGATTTTATATACATGCATATATATATACACACACACACACACATACATACATATTCTACATAAAAAAGCATCCTTGCCGGTGCCATGTATAAAGCACCCAGTACACTCTTTAAAGTGGCCGGCATTAGGAAGGGCATCCAGCTGTAGAAACCCTGCCAAAACATAACTGGAGCCTGGTGCAGCCCTTCAGCTGCCCAGCCTGTCAAACTATCCAACCCATGCCAGCATGGAAAAGGGATGTTAAATGATGATGATGATGATGATATATACATCCATTTTATTCTTCTATTGGTTTCTACAGGTTTCAGTCTTTGCACTGTGACCATGATAGTGTGTGTGTGTGTGTGTGCATAGTTTTCAGCATTTCTTCAACTAATATTTTATACTTTTTCAAATTACAGAACACCCTTAGTATAAAATGTAGTTTGTTTTTTTTCATTTTAAAATAGCTGTATAATATGAACATGCCAATTTGATTCAAATATCTATGTGACAGAAAATTTTGGTCATTGCTTCCCCAGCCAGAAAGATCACCACACCACCCCTGGTACATATATAAAAAGAGGTAAAGACCTGCTTCAATCATGAATGACCACGGAAGTACACCTACAAGGCTCAAGTTCAAGCATAGTTGTTTTATGGAAGACCAGCAGTCACCCATGCATACCAGCCTCCTCTCTCCATGTTGTCCAAGAAAAAGGGGCCAATACAGCTTGGCACCAGTGATGTTGCAACTCATTTCTGCATGTGAGTGAGCTGGAGCAGCATGGAATAAAGTGTCTTGCTCAAGAACACAACACACACACACATTTATATAGACATGTGCACGCATACACATATCCACATCACACACTTTCTGTATAACAAAGTTATTTGATCAACTACAACCGTACCATAGGTCTACTCAATCAGTGATGACCTAGGGTTAAACAACATCAACTGTAGCTCAAATAAATAAGCCTTATTATTAATATTAAAATGGAAGAGAAATTAGTAAGAAAGATAAAAGGAACAAAAATAAAAAAAACATTAATTCGAAAAACAAAATAAGAAAACTGAAAAGAAAATTTCTTTTTATTTACTTTCTCAAGCAGGCATTTGATAAATAGCAGTGGGGCTTGGGTGGCCTTCCCATTGAACATCCGGGTGGAATGTTCCTGGTATATTGTTTGGAGTTGCTCCATTCTGTACATGTCCTTGGATGCTTTAGTGATTATCAAGAGTCGAGTTTTCCAAACAGTGTGACTTCATGCAGGGACTTGAACAAGTGTCTTGTACCACAGCCTTTGGCTAACCAAGAATGGACTTGGTCTACAGAAACTGAAAGAAGCCCGTTGTGTGTGTATATATATATATATATATATATATATATACGTGTAGATGCATGTGGGTTTGTATGTATCTTTGTCTAGACATCACATGATGGTCGTAAACGAGTCCACTCTCATACAAATGATGTTCGTTTCCAGTCTTCCATGAATACCAATGTCTGGCCATGAGGAAATATTCACCTTGATTGGAGACAGGTGAGGGTTGGTGACAAAGAAGGCACACATACACATGCATTAATACCTACACACACAGCCGTAAACACAAACACACAGCCACACACAAAACAAAACACAGCCATATACACACACACACACATAGCTATACAATGACACAGCCATACACATATAAACACAAATTTGAGGTAACATGTTTCATGTTGAAGTTTCAAATGCTAAGTTAGACCACATGTGAAGACAACAAAATGCATTCCTCAATGCAGTGACCTTTTTCTGAAGAATTGCATCAAATACAATCAAGAATGTGAAAGAGTCAGAATTCTTGGTTCATGAACTTAACCAGAGCTGGTCTCATTACTTTCACCCTGGAGCATATTGGTGTTGGAGACATCGACTGAGCTCAGAATGGAACAGATTGCTTCCGGTAAGCTAAGTTTGGCAAGGGACATCCCACTGAACTCTTGAAATTCAGTCAGCCACTGTTTCGAGTAAATCTTACCTGAAAGATAAAAAATAGTATATATATTATATATATATATATATATCCCCCTCTCACTCTCACGGAGAGAGGCACAAGCACATACACACACGGCAGTAACTTCCGCCTACCAAATTCAATCACGAAATATATATACATACATACACACACATACATATATACACAGACATACATACATATATATCAATACAATATCTGTAGCAGAATTGGAGAAGAAATTCCAAGTATGGATGCAAAACCTGGAATCAAAGGGCCTTAAAGTTAACCTAACATGATCAGCATTTGGAAGGGCATCCAGCTGTAAAAACCACACCAAAACTGAACATGCCTGTGCGAGTGCCATAGAAAAAGCACTTGGCCCACTCTACAGTGTGGTTGGTGTTAAGAAGGGAACCCAACCGTAAAAACCATGCCAGAACACCCATGTTTCAAGGGGTGAATTATTCAAACCCCAAAGAATCCTTCTCAACACATGGCTATGATGCTCCCCCACTACTTCTGCTCATGATCAGAGATGCACATATCGTCAGCCACCAAGAGACATGCTCAACTGGTTGTGGTCAAGCAAATCTGTGGTATTGAGCAGAATATTTGCTGTCGCCCATCTTTTATACCAAGACAAAACATGTCCAGTTAAGATCAGAAGCCATGAGAATCACTGCCTGGTTCCGCACTATTTAATGGATAAAGTGTTATAATCAAAGTTTATTTCAATAGAGTCATGATTAAAAAGTTAAGAGATCTACTCACTGATGTCAAAACATTGAACGGATATTTCATCTGGACGTACAGCCAAAAGATTCATGTAGGAGAGACTACATTCAACTGAAAGATTTTCCTTGAACAGAACAAAAGATATCATGTCTCGAGCCACCGAATACTGGATACTGTCTAACAGATTGTCTTTGCACAAGGTCTGGAAATCAAGAACAGAACAGAAAGGAATACAATGGAATGGTATGGCATGGAGTATAACAAGAGGCAAGGAAAAATGACAGAATGGAAGAGAAATAGAATGGTGTTGGTGTGACTGCATAGGTAAGAAGCTTCTTTCAGTTTCCAACAACCAAATCTTTGGTTGGACCAGTGTTATAAAAAAAAAAACACTTGCTGCCCACTTATTTTATTGACCCTGAAAAGATGAAGGGCAAAGTCACCCTCAGTGGAATTTGAACTCAGAACATAAAAACAGAAGGAATGCAACTGAGCAGTCTGTCCAGTGTGCTAACAATTCTGCAAGCTCGCTGCCTTAATAATAATAATAATAAAAATGATGATGATGATGATGATTTCAAATTTTAACACAAGACCAGAAATTTCAGGAGAAGGGATAAGTCGATTTCATTGACCCCAGTACTCAAGTGGTACTTATTTTATTGACCCTGAAAGGATAAAAGGCAAAGTTGACCTCGGTGGAATTTGAACTCAGAACACGAAGACAGAAATGCCACTAAGCCCTGCGTGCTAACAATTCTGCCAGCTTGCTGTCTTAATAATAAATAACAATAATAATAATGGTTTCAAATTCTGGCACAAGGCCAGCAACTTCGGGAGAGAGGATAAGTTGATTACATCGACCCCAGTGTTCAACTGGTACTTATTTTATCAACCCCCGAAAGACGACACGAATAGGAGGAAGAGAAGAGGGAAACAGAATAGCATTAAGAATAGTAGACACCAATTAAGGATGGAAATAAAATGCCTTACCAAAGCCGTTTGAATTGCAATGTCTCTGACATTGAAGGCATGAAAATAATCAGAGATTTCTGTGATGATGGCATGGGTGGATTGTTTGGAGAGTTTCTTGTGTTTGCTTAGAATCTTCTCAACAGGAATAAATGGCAGCAAATTGTATTTCTTGGTCTCAAGACCATTGGGACTCTGAGAAATTTCAATGAAATAGTTGTGGTAGAACTTTCCATTTTGGGTCATCTGGAACTGTATGTGGACATCACTGTCTGTGCTGTTTGTTACTTTAAGACCTGATAACAGAGCAAGAGAAGAAACATGGAAAGAAACCATGGAACCAACATCAGAATGGTTAATTTCAAGAGTTGCAACATAAAGCAGAATGTTTGGAAATGTGGAATCCTGAAGAAATACTTTCCTTTTGGGGTCTGTCTTCACCCCTCAGTGGTTTCCAGAGGATTAGATTCATAAAGATCTATTCACTGTGGTCCTTCAGAAGTTTTGCATAACTAGGGATCTATTCTCTGAGGCCCTTGCTCCTTCAGAGGTTTAGCAAAACCAGAGATCTACTCACTGTAGTTCCTGGAATAACCAGGAATCTACTCTGTGGTTTATGGCTCTTCAAAAGTTTAGCAAAACCAATGTCATTGTATTTGGCATCAACAAACCATTCAACTGTGTCTGGCATGAGAACTTGGCTATGTTGCCCACCCATGGATGCCATCATTCTCCCATCTCTTGAAATAGAAAGCTTCTTGTCTGTCTGCGACATTGCAATGTGTTGTTAGGACTCTCTTTCGGCCACACTAGCAATTCCAGAAGGATACACCAAGGATCGTTAACGTCCCTTAACTCTTCTACCAGTCCTTTAACAATCTATTTACAGACAATATGACCCTTCATCCCTCTCCCACCTTCCATACCCAAACGTCCCACCCTGTCATGCAACCTGAACACCTCCTCGGAAACCCACCTCAGAAACATCCTCCAAAGAAGTCCTGCCAATCTGGACCCCCTCCTCTGACACCAATAAAAGACACAACCATCAAGGAAACACCAAATCTCTCCCTTTGAAATTGAACAACTCAGACCTTTAAACATTGCTACAGATACTAAGCATTACCAACTTTACCTGCTAGAAACAACAGCCAAATCTCTCTCAAATCAGACTTCCCTGTACACAGAAAAGAGATGAAATGGTCACAGCTAGAATACTTTTGATTATCGATCGACTCAATCAGGGCTGTGTCCCCTCTGTATCTTGCCTTCCCCCACTATGGTGCAATCAATCTTCTCCAGAATATCAACCTTCCCATTCACATTTCTTTTCAGCAAGGGTCAACTTACAGATTTTCAGACTGAACATAAACCATATCAATCTCACCAACATGGGACAACCTATCTCCTTCCTCCAGATTAAAACCAGCCCATATATAAAAGAAGAATCCCTATTGAGTACAGGCGTGACTGTGTGGTTAAGAAGCTCACTTCACAACCAAAGTGGTTTCAGGTTCAATCCAACTGTGTGGCAACTTGGGCAAATCTTTACTTTAGCCCTGGGCTGATCAACCCCATGAGAGTGAATTTGGTACACGGAAACTGTGTGGAAGTCAGTCATACATAAGTGTGTGTATATGAGTGCCTTTATGTTTGTCCCCCTATTGTTTAACAGATGTTGGTTTGTTTACATCCCCACAACTTAACAGTTCAACAAAAGGTAACCAACAAAATAAGCATCAGACTTTAAAAAAATTAGTGCTGGGGTCAATTTGTTTAACACTTCTAAGCAGTGCACCAGCATGGCCACAGTCCAATCACTGAAACAAAGAATAAAGAAACGTACTTACCCAATAACTCATAAGTGCAGAGAGTGCTATTGCAAACATCCCTCTGGTGGTCAAAGGTCAACATGGACATCTTACTGGAGTCAAGATCATGGGACTTGGGATACCACTGAAATAAACAAATAAGACACCTTTTGGACGGGAAACTCCTGAACTCATAAAACTTACCTGGGATTTGAACTCAGAATATAAAGATAGGTAGTAGCATGGGTGTTGGTAAGAAGCTTGCTTCCCAAACACGTGGTTCTGAGTTCACTCCCACTGTGTGGCACCTCGAGCAAGTGTCTTCTATTATTGGCTCAGGCCAACCAAAGCCTTGTGAGTGGATTTTGTAGACGGAAACTGACAGAAACCTGTCATGTTTATATATGTGTATATATATATTCATACATGTATATATAGGTATATATATATATATACAAAAATAAGAGGAATGACCAGCAAAAGTGGACTCCTATATGCTAGAAATAGATGCCGAATCATCTAACCACGAAAAAAATATATGTTCTCAGTAAAAATTCAGCGACACAACAGACTGTAAAATCGACGGACTATGCTAACGATCCTGTAGATATTTACTTATGTAAATTTTAACAGGTGAAACCATGGTACGTAGGTTAATCGTTTTTTTTATTTAGCATTTTTTCATTTGTCTTGCTCTTTTACAGTCTGTTGTGTCGCTGAATTTTTACTGAGAACATATATTTTTTTCGTGGTTAGATGATTCGGCATCTATTTCTAGCATATAGGAGTCCACTTTTGCTGGTCATTCCTCTTATTTTTGTATGTAATATAATTTTAATCTTCGGATTTTTTTAATATGCTAGACCACTGGTTTTAATTGATTAATATCAATTTCTACCCTCATTAATACATCTTATAGGTATATATATATATATATATATATATATATATGTATGGCCACAGTCTAATGACTGAAACAAGTAAAAATAAAAGATATGCAAAGTAGACACAGCAAAAAATTTTATCAGATGTTCTGTGGCACTTGGCTGCCTCATGAAGCACAGAGCCACAAATTTGAAGGCAGAGGGAATGATATAGACTGTTACAATACAACATAGTGCAGGGCTGAATGTGTGATTAAGAAGTTTGCTTCCCAACCACATGGTTCTGGGTTCAGTCCCACTGCATGGTGCCATTCATACAAAATTTGTGTTATTTCTTTGCAGTCATCTATGAAAACGCACCCAGCTATTGAGCTGTTTGTGTTTGTAGGTCCAGGGGAAATACGATCTTGTTTGGAAAGGGGCAAAACTTGGTGGCAGGAAGAGAGTTTGGTTAGAGAATATCTGCTTCAAGAAACTGCATCTGACCCATGGAAGAATGGTAAAATAGATGATCAAGCAATGATGAGGATTGCTTCCTACAGCTGGAATTCATGACTTTTGGTCTCCACCGCCTCCATTTACTATGAACACCCACCCGCTCCAGTCTCGGGGGGACCCCATAACAAAGAGTTACAAGTCTGCTCTCCCACCCAAGACTAAGCTACTAATAAAAACAAAGAAAAAAAACATCACTAAAACAAAAGAAAAATAATGACTATGAGTTAAGGTAGTGGGATGAGTAGAGATGGCCATGGAAGGATAAATTCAACTTACTTCTTCAATATGCCTTGCCAATTCCAGCCGTTTCTCTTCACATTTCTGATAAAGATCTACCAACTGTTTCTGCAGCTTTTGCAAGCATTTCTGCTCCAGGACCAAAGGACTTTCGGCCTCAATTTTGTCTGCTTCACTGAAGAAGCTGAAAATATCCTCTGCAAAGAAACGGGATTTGCTGTTCAATAACATTTAAAGAACTTGCAGACAACATAGAGACTATGGAATAGTAACAAACATTAAGATTAGTTTCAAATTTTGCTACAATGCCAGAAGGTTCAGAAGGGGGCCAGTCAATTAGATCAATACCTCCAGTGTATAACTGGTACTTATTTTATTGACTCTGGCATATTTTACAGGCATAAAACACACCTTAGAGTTTTTGCAGACATTCGAAAATTGCATACGTTTATGTTTAGCCAATGAAGAAATCTGTGTTTATTAAAATTAATGAAATTGAGTTAATTACTATTTTATGATATCTTTTATAAGTATCGAAAGATCGCCGTCTTTTCATATTTTCACAATACGATCGTGTAATCAGTATGCGTGCGCGCAACGACCGGAAGTTGTGGTGGACTAGTATCGAAAGATCGCCCGTAATATCTCCCTGTACACATATATCTGTAATGAAATAAATTGTTATTCACTTACTTTTTGAGTTTGCCGCCATCACGGTTGCATCGGTGTGGGACGGTGTAACTTGAAGTTAATTCCCTCTGAATAAAAGCATTCCTTTCCGGAAATATCCAGCCAAAAAAAAAAAAAAAAAACCTATTTAAAGGGAGATAACTGACATTAACTCCACACTCTTCACAACAATTTCCTAATTCTCGTGACGTCACAGCGCGCCAAATTAGTATTTCGAAATAAATGTGTATAATTTTTAACTCACGGGAACTTTCCTAACTTCGACACAAATCTTTAACGTGAGTTAATCTTTTCTCCAGACTATCGTTTTGTTGTTTCTTTAAAACTTTATCGTAATTAGATCATCTTTGTGTACCAAACAGGAAGAGTTTTATGTGTACATATTGTGGGTGGCGGGAACATTTTCGTTTAAATATGTATAAACTTTATTAAACTTACAGCTTTATTTAATTTTCTTGAAATTCTTTTTTTTAGAATATCCTCACAATTACAGTCCTCAATTCTTATCCGTCTTCTGGCCGCTCTTTGTCACTTTTAGGTTTCATTTAACGGCGTATAATAGTTATGTCCAGTAAAACTCCACATAAAACAACACAATCAAAAAACCGATTTGAATTAGGAACCGCAAAAGCTAAAATACATTTATTTTCTTCTTAGTCTTAAACATTTTGAATGGAAGACATAATATTAGTTTAATTAAAGATTATAGATTGTATTCTATTTTAAATTATACAATTTTTTATGTTAAATTCAAATTACGACAAACGTAAATAAACTAAGTTTGCTTTTAGAAGCGTTGAGATGTCCACAGCTAGCCACCTACACTTTTCTCTGCAAAATAGGGATAGTTTATCCTGTTCCGGCTATATTATTAGCATTATTCTGCGATTGAGAATTTAAAATCACTTCTATAATTTTTTATATCTGCACGATTTGCTTTGATAAAAATGCACCATGAACAAGTGTCTTCCACTTCAGCCCAGGGCTGACCAGTGCCTTGTGAGTGTGGCTTTGGGAGATGTGAACAGTGGGATCCCTTGACGACAGTATAATCTTCGTTTAACTAAGGTATCTTCGGCCTAATAAGTAGC
>NC_069004.1:32814102-32815131 GCF_001194135.2 Octopus bimaculoides
CTCTCTCTCTCTCACACACACACACATGTATTTTCTTTACTGTTTTATCGTTGCATCAGCACTACCAGAAGGTATCTTATATTACAACTGGCACTCCGCCAGTTACGACGACGACAAGGGTTCCAGTTGATCCGATCAACGGAACAGCCTGCTCGTGAAATTAACGTGAAAGTGGCTGAGCACTCCACAGACACACGCGTGGTTCTCAGGGAAATTCAGCGTGACACAGAATGCAACAAGGCTGACCCTTTTGAAATACAGGTACAACTCATTTTTGCCAGTGGACTCGGGTAATGTGTAATAAAGTGTCTTACTCAGAAACACAATGAAGTTGTGGTGGCGCGTGTGGCCGCCATCTTGGGAAGTGCCATTGCGCATGTGCAAGGGACTTGCCGTCAGCAGAAGTATCCGAGCACGCATGCGCAATGCAACAAGTGGAGAAAAAGCAATAGCGTTCGATCTCTATTCCATCCAGCAGCCGTGGCGACAGGACGTTCTTTCAGGCTGTCCCAACTCGACCCCGACATGTGGTCGAAGCTTCCTTTGGTATTATAGCAGCATGCCTATTCAGAATAAACTATTGATCTGTTGTTACCGTTATCCCTCTTGTTGTTGTATTTCTGAATTTAATGATTAATATAAGAACTGGGGAGAGACGGCTAAGCCATCATATCTCATCCAATTCTTATAACTGGTGACCCCCGACGTGATAACGGAATTATCTCTCAAACGACGGGGGGAAAAAAAAAAAAACACAAGAGACGAGGGAATGGAACAATTCAACCAACTGCAACAGTTTTCTTACCCTGGAGAAAATACCATATAGCCTGGAAACTGAACCATCAACTACTATGTCACGAGCTGTCGCTTATTTCTCTCACCCACGTGTTTTTTTTTTCAACACCAATTGAGACCGAGAAAAGAACAAACGAGTGAACAGTGATTTCTCTTTTCGCCTGACTCCACATGGCTTGAAAAACAGAAAAAAAAACAAAAAACAACGTTGCTTCCATCTATTGTCTTACACAA
>NC_069004.1:32815322-32821748 GCF_001194135.2 Octopus bimaculoides
ATCTTCATCGCTTCCAGCTTCTTAGGGTCAACACCAACTTCTTGCTACGTACACAGCAACCAACAGCACTCGCACAGGTTCTATCTCAACACTGTTTGTGAATCATTTCACCATGGTTAATATCGAATACAACCTGCGAGAACTCCTGTATCAAGTACTCGGCTCGGCATAGAAGCCTCAACTTCACGACATGTGACTTAGCTCTGCCCCCACGCCTCAACCTCTATATACAGACTTTCAATCTACTGGGTACTTTAACTGAGAACTGGTATTTACTACCCTTGTGTCTGGACTTTCTTCTAACGCCCTTATAGACTCTTTTCTATGCTCTGTATTACTTGCACACACATGCATCCATGTTTGTATACACATACACATTGTTTGCATGACGGCCTGCCTATTATTGTGTTTATATGTCACACTCACACAAACAGAAAAAAAAAAAAAGCAAACACCATTGTTTTTGTTTTTACGAACATTTTTTTTTTTCTCTCTCTCTCTCTCTCTCTCCTATGCACACATGGTTCCACAATCTTTTCCAAGATTGATCTGGTTTGCGCTTATCACCAGATTCCACCATCATATCTCATCCAATTCTTATAAAGTGGTTATTGGAGATGTTCCTTGCCAAAATGGCAAAGAACATCTCAAAACTCCATTCTTTCCAAAACCAAAGAAAAATTTAGACTCCAGATTTTTTTTTCACCCAACTCACATAAAAGTATAAAAGGTATGAATTTTCTATAAGAAATCATTCATGTTGAATCCCTGAAAAGGACAAAAGCATTAAATAAACGGTTTTTATCTAAATCCTTTTCGCCTTCTTTGTATTAATATATAAAACCTTACACCACTTCAAATAATAAACACACACACACATGTATGATGTTTCCTTACACATCTAAAATATATATTTCCAGGTGTTATCATTATATGACAAAGATGCTTTCAAAAAAACCTCAGAAAAAAGGCAAAAGACTGCAGCAACATTCTTCAGCTCTTGCCCTACGTAAGTCTTTGAGACATTATTTTTTCACTGTTTTTGTTGTGTCACACCAAGTTAGCCTTAAATGGACAAAACTATGATGAAAGACAATCCAGCCATGACAATCCCAAACTTTTTCTTTGGTGGGTGTTAGGGGTGTTCATGCAACTTCAAATTTACCAAGGTATTTGGGGATATTTTTCTTCTGGCATCACTAGTTTTTATTCATCCTTTTGGGGTTAATAAAATCAGGGCCAGTTGAGCATTGGGGCCAAAGTAATTGACGTAACTACTCTTGAGGTATGAATATATAAAAAAAAACTGCATCCTTCATGTTTACTGTGAAAGTTTTCATAGCAATAAAATAAAAACAAAATAATAATAATAATTTTGAAAGAATTATCTATAAAACTGGTTTATAGTATTGAGAGACTCCTACAAGATAAGATGTCTGCTGTGAGACCTGTTTTATTGAATTAAGGACCTCCATCCGTTGTGTCTAGAGGGTCTTTCTTTAGTCAGTTGTCTGCAAAGGAGAAAACCCTTTTAATAGTTATTGTTATTTCTTTAATTATATGAGATGCACTAATTAGTGTTAGTATCACTTTTACTCTTTCATCATCTTCAATTAAATTGTCTTGTTATTTTCCAGGAAACACATCCAAAAGTAAACCTGCTGAAGACATGGAAGACTCTGAGGCAGAGTTCTCCGATGGTACAATCTTCTGTGAGCAGCTGCAAAAGTCTGGCATCATTCTGAAGAAAGGGGACCATAACCACGAGCTAAGTGAGTTGAAATAGGGGTTATGTTTGAAAGGGGTATCAGAAGATTTGGTCTGGAATGGATAGAGGGGTTTATTTCTAGATAGCATATTACATCAGGATTCAAAATAGTACGAGTTTCCAAAGGATATTGAGAAATTCGATCAAGGAAGATATTTAGAAGCAATTGTAGGGCTTTACTCGAACGTGTGTCCTGTGGCGTCACTCAGTATTCACCCCAGCTGACCTCTTTCCCATAGCAAGACGCCTGTTTCTGTCTCTCTGTCCTTTCATCATCTGACACAGGACCCCCACCATTCCAGCGTCTAATGTTTGTTCCTTCATTTGTTACAGATGTGGAGCCAACTGTCTTCTACAAAAATTTATCAAAGGCATTAAAGAAACACATAAACTACCCTGAGGTAATCATCTTTATCATTCTTCATATAAACCAATAACATAACTTAAATAACCTTTTGATGCCAAACTGCCTAAGACTACCTCTAGAGGCATAATACCAGTTTCTTGTCTTAAAGAGATCTCATTTAAAACCTTCCATCAAAATTCATCATTTTTAATGTCCATATTTTCCATGCTTGCATGGATCAGATGGAATTCATTCAAGACAGATTTTCCAGGACTAGGACTGGATGCTCTACCTGTTGCCAACCCTCGTCCGTTTTTAAGCAAGTTAAGACCTCCTCCCCATGACCAGCCCAAACTTGTTTTTTCACAAAAGACTGAAAACCAATGATTGTCACTTATATGACAATCATTTTCCAACCATCGTGTGAAGTCAAGAGAGATGAGAGGGAGCACACAGACTTATATATGATGGGCTTCTTTTCAGTTTCCATCTATCAAATTCACTCACTTTAATTTCAGGTGATTGACAAGTTTCTGGAGGGTTTGCAAGATTACATACTGATAAGACAGAGGTGAGTAATTAACATTCATCCGGTGGAGTAAATTGTAATAGTTTTACAACAATAATGGAGGACAGATTGTAGGACATTAACCCCGAGGACAATGGCTCAATTAACTTACCAAACTGAAGGGTCAGTTATTCTAGTAGATGATTGCTTATTAGCCTACCAGCTGAAGGGTTTATTAGCCTATCTTCAAAAGGGAGGCTTAAGTTTAGTTTATCAATAGAAGGGTACAGTAGCTTACTAGCCAAAGGGTCAGTTTTCAGGACATGGGTTAGTTAGCTTTCTCAGTGACCAATCAGTCAGCCTCTTGGCCTAAAGGTATCGAAAGGGTTGAATAAAGAAACTGTCAACTACTACCAGTGTTATCTCCCTTCTTAATCACTGTGTGATGTCTTCAGTGACACTCCAACAGTGCACTGCCTTTATTGTTATTGCTGTTAAGGTGGCAAGCTATCAGACTTGTTAGCACAGTGGTCCCTGAACTTTTTGGGGCTGCCACCCACTTGACACCCAGGCTACATTCCTAGTTCCACCACCCCCAGATGGAGCAGTTCTGCTCGCTTTGGGAACCACTGCGTTAGCACACTGGGTAAAATGCTTAGAAGCATTTCATCTCTATTTACATTCTGAGTTCAAATTCTGCCGAGGTCAGCTTTACATTTCATCCTTTCGGGGTCAATAAATTAAGTACCAGTTGAGTACTGGGGTCGATTTAATCAACTTGTCCCCGTCCCACAAAATTTCAGGCCTTATGCCTTTAATAGAAAAGATTATTATTATTAATAGTGATATATGATGTGCTGAGATTAAAGGTAGTGAGCTGGTAGAATTGTTAGCAGGCCAGACGAAATGCTTGGCAGCATTTTGCCCTGTTTTTACATTCTGAGTTCAAATTCCACTGAGGTTGACTTTACCTTTCATCCTTTTGGAGGAAGTCCCAATGAAACACTGGGGTCAATGTAATCGGCTAAGCCCCCTCCCCACAAATTTTAGGCCTTGTGCCTCCAGTAGAAAAGATTATGATGTGCTGAAATATATTCTGTTTTTTTTTCAAAATAAGTTATTTTTGCTTTTCCTCTTTTGCTGTCGTTTTAAAGGTTTATCAAGAGTCTTATGCCATGTACAGTTGCCAAAGACAGGTAAGATGCTGTCTTGTCTCTCTCTCTCTCTGTTCTTATTTCTTATTGTAACGTAGTTACTTGTCACCAATTATTGTAGTATCACCACTATTAATGACAATACTTGTTTACACTAAAACCACACAGTTATAGCCACATCACACCATTCGCTCAGCACATGTGCATATATTCACATTCAGACACACCTCATCTCTTGCTTTCTCTCCCTCTCTCTCTCCTTCACATACCTACTCATACACACAGATACAGTCATACTCCATCTCTCTCCTTACCTATACATACAATCAACTCATTTCTCCTTTCGTCTCTCTCTCCACATACAACCACACTTAATCCCTCACTCTCTCTCCCCACCTTCACTTGTCTCTCTTCTGCTTACCACATATAATCACACCTCTCTCTCTTTACATACTGTCATATCTCTTCTCTCTCTCTCTCTCATCTTCCTCTTTGTCTCTTCTGTTTCAGTGCCACCAAAAGCCAAAGACCTCACTGTCTGATAAAGTTACTCCTGGAAGTTGAATCTCTGCAGGTCAGTGTTACACGGCCGCAGCTGGTCACTACACAGACTGCACTAAGCTCTATTACAATTTTTGACCACTAAGTGGTCTTAACATAAGATAAGTGTTCTAATTGGTGACTGTACAACTAGGTAGATGTTTGGAGCAATAGGTGAGGGTACCACTTAACATAAATGTCACTCGATTTGGGTACCATTTGGTAAGAGTAGGACTAGGTTTGAGTACCCCTTGATTGGAGCCTCAAAGATTTGAGAAATACTTGATGGGAATACAGATGAAATTAAGGGCCAGCTGAAATTGCTGGCCTTGTTCCAAAATTCAAAACCAATATTCTTAGGACAGGCATGAATATCACTTAATCTCATCCTTTCTATAAACCCAATATTTTTGTCTATTTTCTTTGTTTTGCAGCCAAAACTAATAAACATTCTTCTTGAGAAGTTACCAGAATTCATGGACGAAGATGAGTAAGTAACATACAACAGTTGTTATATAACCCTGGCCTGGCATGTTCACAATCAGGTGTGTTCCAGCCATGACCATCACCTCTCTTTTATTTTAGATATGGTCCATCAAGGACTACATTATTCAATGTGTCCTTTCTTAAGACAGTATATTTGAAAAAATATGGGAAAGCCCCATTGGATAATGTGGTTATAGATACAAAATTTCTGAATTATAGGAGTGATGGTCATTACTGGAACACCATTGACCATAGGTCTGCTGAATCAGATCAACAACAATAGTAATTATAACTGCATCATCATAAGGTGGTGAGCTGGCAGAATCGATAGCACATCAAGCAAAATGCTCAGTAGTATTTCATCTGTCGTCGTGTTCTGAGCTCAAATTCTGCTGAGGTTGACTTTGCCTTTCATCTTTTTGGGATTGATAAAATAAATACCAGTCATGTACTGATGTTGATGTAATCAACTATCCCCATTCTTCAAATTTCAGGCCTTGTGCCTATAGTAGGAAGGATTATTATTATTATTATCATTATTATTGTGGTGTGATGGTAGAATTGTTAGCACGATGGGCAAAATGGTTAGCAGCTTTTTGTCCACCTTTGCGTTCTGAGTTCAAATTCCGCCAAGGTCAACTTTGCCTTTTATCCTTTTGCAGGGGTCGATAAAATAAATACTGGAGTTGATGTAATCAACTCTCTCACTCCCCCCGAAATTGCTGGCATTGTGCTAAAATTTGAAACCAATATTATTTTCATCATCATCACCATCATCACAACTGTTGACATCAATTATCGTTATCAAAGACATCATCATTGTCGTTAACCTCACCTGCTTCATCTACTTCATCAGTTTAACCTTTGACCTTTTTTTTCTAGGTCAATATTTTCCTGTGAGGAATCTCCAATAAACATACCTCGACAGATTCTGACCCAGCTGCAGTGGCTGGAGAACATTGTGGACATGACGGTAAGGTGTTGCATTGTGGGAACAATGGATTTGAGTCATGTGAGGAGCTTGATTGTTGAGTGAGGGAGAGTTCTTTTGGTCGGGAGCTTGATTGTTGAGTGAGGGAGAGTTCTTTTGGTCTGGAGCTTAATTGTTGAGTGAGGGAGAGTTCTTTTGGTCGGGAGCTTAATTGTTGAGTGAGGGAGAGTTCTTTTGGACTAAAATCTGTGCAAAGAGAAATGAAGTAATGTATTTATAACGGTGGGATTGTTATAATGGCTGATTGGGTGCCATTTTTATAATGTGTATTATCTTATTTATATGGTTTCTCCTGGGATACTCTTTACTCTTTTACTTGTTTCAGTCATTTGATTGTGGCAATGCTGGAGCACCGCCTTAAGTCGAGCAAATCGACCCCAGGACTTATTCTTTGGATGCCTAGTACTTATTTTATCGGTCTCTTTTGACAAACCGCTAAGTTACAGGGACGTAAACACACCAGCATCGGTTGTCAAGTGATGTTGGGGAGACAAACACAGGCACATACATACATCTATACAACGGGCTTCTTTCAGTTTCCATCTACCAAATCCACTCACAAGGCTTTGGTTGGCCCGAGGCTATAGTAGAAGACACTTGCCCAAGGTGCCACTCAGTGTGAATGAACCCGGA
>NC_069004.1:32821758-32827299 GCF_001194135.2 Octopus bimaculoides
TTTGGTTGGCCCGAGGCTATAGTAGAAGACACTTGCCCAAGGTGCCACTCAGTGTGAATGAACCCGGAACCATGTGGTTGGTAAGCAAACTACTTACCACACAGCCACTCCTGCACCTAGATAGATGATAAATATATTTTATTTCTTGAGTAAGAATCTATATTAATAAACCCGTCACTAACTTAATTAAGTATTATCACTAAATATAAATCTCAACTCAAGCTACATAAACGCTGTAGTGAAAAATATATATATCAAGACGCTTAATGGACATGTTGAATGTGCATGTATGTTGAAGATAAGTTCGTGTTCTTTTTCACTGCTACAAAAACAGTTTCATAATTGCAGAAATAAATTTCATTAACAGGCTGGAAAAAAGTGAAGAAAGAGAAAATATTTACTACATTAGTTTATTTATGTACATTTAATATTTACAGTATATTTAGAAGTTAAAGAAATTTGTCATAGAGAGTTACGACCAACGAACACTAGTATGAGTGTTGTGAAGTCTAGTGATAACCACCAGTCATTAGGGTGAGTGTTGTGGAGTTTAGTAACAACCAACGGTCACTGGTTAGTTTCCCAAAAATCAGGGTTTTTATAACTGCTCATACCTGAATTCTAAGAACTGTTTTTTTTTTTTGTGAAAGAATTCTCTTTGATGAAAGCTTAGAATTCAAATATGGGCAATAATTTTAACCAATGGGAAACTAAATGTTATACTTGTTCGGGCAACATGACCATTATTGCCAACTGAGTGGATTGGAGCAACATGAAATAAAGTGTCTTGCTCAAGGACACAATGTATCGCTGTAAATTGAGCTCCCGACCTTATAACCATGATACCGATGACCGTAACTTCTAACCACTAAGCCTCACACCCTATGAAAAGTATTAAAAAAAGAAAAGATGAAAACGATATATATTGGGAATGGAGAAGAATTGAATGTGACAGAATCCAAGACAATGAGAGAAATGGGAAACGTTTATGAGGGTCAATAAAGATTTTTGAACATAGGTGTCCCCAGCAGATTGCCAATTTACAATTGCTGGACCAAAAGGAGTTCTTTGTATTGTCACAAACTATTTGTAATGTTTCCGTCTGTCATTTGCCAGGCCCTTCGTGAGAAATTGATGGAAGTCTTACAGGTGACCTCGTGTGACATACAGCGTGAAATCATTTCCTGTCTGCCAGAAATTATGGATGTCACTGAACATGTCAATATAATTACAGTTCTGAAGTAAGTGTGATCTTTTAGTTTTGTAACTCATTGGTCTGAGTTCCATAACCAGTTTTGTAACTTATTGGTCTGTGTGATCAATAACCAATAATAATCTTTTGGTTAAGTTTTATTTTTTCTGTTTAACAATTGAAGTCCTGTAGACCTTTCTCTATAATAAAAGACATTTGCCCAAGGTGCCACACAGTGGGATTGAACTCAATGAACAAGTTAAATATAAATGTAAAAAGTTTTTTTTTTAATTATATTTGTTTTTCTCTAGAGATTTGCTGGAACAAGAGAAGTGCTTGGCCGTTTCGATTCTGGACAATTTGTCTAATTTGGTACTCAAAGAAGAACTGTTGGCAGAGGTAAAACTACGATGACTTCCATTTGTTTTTATGTCCATTTTGGGCAGGGTTAGATGAATATGCCATTGAGGGGTTGTTTTACAGTGAGACACCCTTTCTAGCACTCACACTTACCGTTTTTCAAGTAAGGGATCTTTTATTCCATGTGGCTTGAATGGCATGAAATGAGCCGGCATTGACTGGAGAAATGACAGCAACACCACCACTTGAACATTGTAACTTTCATATGAGCAACAGTTGGCAAAAATGAGTTGTACCTGTATTTCAAAGGTATATATACATTGTCAAGAAGGACAAAATGCTGCAAAGTATTTTACCCAGCATGCTAACAATTCTGCCAGCTCACTGCTTTATAAAAATAAAAATATTAATGGAGTCAGTGGAGCAAGAACACACATGAAAACAAAAAGTGTTGCTGAAGAGGTCACAGATGTGTGACGAAAAGATTTCCGGACAATAGACAGGAATTAAAATAATAAAATAAGAACAGTAATAAACGAGTGAAGAAAAAATATATAATGCATGTGTTTATTTGACAAAAGAAAAAAAGAAAATTACCATCCCGAAATACAGCAATATTAAATTATTGTTTATATTATATTTTGTCTCATTAAATATTATCATGTTGATTATTTACTTTGTTTATTATCTCTAGGTATTGTCATCTGTTTTACAAATATTGCCATCTTGTGAGCTTGATGACCTCCCAGTTGTGGTCAAGTTTATCTTGCAGTCAGTCCAAAGCAAGGATGCACTGTCGGTAAGTCATCACCTCCACCTTCTGACACACACACATGAATGCACAAACACACTCTTGTTACCAACAGCAACTCCCTTTCTTGGGAGCCTCTTGGGGCATTTGAGAGAGTTTATTTCTCATGCATTGTTAGTGTTTATTGCTCATTTACATCGACCACTTTGTGGTCTGCTTTTCCTGTTAACCTTCTCGTGATTCTGTTATACCTTTTGTGTGTCTAGAATTTGCATTGTGTATACCACATCACCTGGCATCAAGCCACCTTCCTCAATATTATTCCCCTCTCAGTTGAGGGGCCTTGTCTTACAAGTTACTTGGTAACCTCACTAATACAGGTGCCACTTAAAAAGTATCCCCTATCCTCTGTAAATTGTAAAATGGTTGGTGTTAAGAAGGGTGTTGAGCTGTAGAAACCATGTTAAGGCGGCGAGGAGCTGGCCGAATCCTTAGCACACTGGACGAAATGCTTAGCGGTATTTCGTCTGTCTCTACGTTCTGAGTTCAAATTCTGCCAAGGTCGACTTTGCCTTTCATCCTTTCGGGGTTGATTAAATAAGTACCAGTTACGCACTGGGGTCGATATAATCAACTTAATCCGTTTGTCTGTCCTTGTTTGTCCTCTCTGTGTGTAGCCCCCTTGTGGGCAGTAAAGAAATAAGAAGCCATATAAAAGCAGACAATTTCCTTTTTTTATTTCTTTATTGCCCACAGGGGGTTAATCATAGAGGGGGAAAACAAGGACAGACAAAGGGATTACATCGACTCCAGTTCGTAACTGGTACTTATTTAATCGACCCCGAAAGGATGAAAGGCAAAGTCAACCTCGGCGGAATTTGAACTCAGAACGTAACGGCAGACGAAATACCGCTAAGCATTTCGCCCGGTGTGCTAACGATTCTGCCATCTTGCCTCAAAGCAGACAGTTGCAGCTTGGCACAGTCGTCTCGCTCACCGATTCTTGTCAAAACATCCAAACCAAACCAGCATGGAACATGGATGTTATCTTTTATCTTTTACTTGTTTCAGTCATTAGACTGCGGCCATGCTGGGGCACCAACTTGAAGGTTTTTAGTCGAATGAACCGACCCCAGTATTTATGTTTTTGTTCAAGACTGTTATTTATTCTATCAGTCTCTTGCCGAACTGCTAAGTTTCTGGACATAAACAAACCAGCACTGGATGTCAAGCAATGTTAGGGGACATACATATATGCAGTAGGCTTCTTTCAGTTTCTGTCTACCATATCCACTCACAAGGCCTTGGTCTGCCCAAGGTATATGTTTATGTGTGAGTGTGTTATGTAAGTATATATTTGCTTGCTAATACATGTGTGTGTATGTGTGCATCTATGTATATGAATCTACATGTGTGTGAGTGTGTAACTGTCTGTATTTACTGTATGGTTGCTTCTAAATGTGTGTCTATGGAATGTAATTTCTATGATGGTGATGATGATTGATAATAATAATGTTCATCTATTCCCCCTTTCTTCAGGTATTCACTGAAATGAGGAATTACTTGCAGTTTGATTCCCTCCTGGTGCCGGTAGCTTCCTCTACTCCTCGTCCTGGACCATCAACTAGCAGGTAGGTTGCCATGGTAACCACTCCAGTAGTAGCGGGGTGGTGGTCGTGATGTCATGTAGTCTGCAGTGGGGGGGGGACAGTGTGTGTGGAGGGGATGTAGCTGTAGAAGCTGTTATTTCCATGTCAGTCACAACAAAGCTCTCTCTTTCTCTCTCGTTTTAAAAGGCGTTTCACCTTTTAATCAAGGTACCTTTATCATTGAAAGTGATGTTATCATCATCATCATTTAATATCCAAAGACTGTCTCTCTTTTGGCAAGGTTTCTAAGGCTTGTGTCTCTCTTTCTCTCTCTCTCTCTCACACACACACACACACACACACTCTCACTCTCACGCACACACACCCTCTGCAGTGTTGTGGTCTTTCTGTTTCAGAGCTGAGCCTGAGAAGTCCACTGCCAATTCGGAGCTGCTGGTTATGAGATCAATTAACTCCTGTCTCCAGTTTGAGAAGTCCCTGGCTGCTCCCTGCATAAAGGTCTGTGTTCTCTCTTTCTTCTTTCTTACACCCACCCACCTCTTTATCCTAACTTTTACTCTGCTTAATCTCAATGGTCAGTTTGGCCGTGTCACTGTGACGACAAGGTAAGGCAGTTGGTTGAAGACAGTGCAACCTGATCATCTCTCTCTCGCAGAAAACCAGACTGGAGTCTGGTGCAGCCTTCCAGCTTACCATCCCAGGTCAAACCGTCCAACCCATACCAGCATGGACAACAGACGTTAAATGATGATGATAACCCTTCTTTCTTCTGTCTCCCCCTTTCTCTCCATCTCATTCTCCCTATTTGTCCGTTTCGTTTCTCTTTTCTCCCTCTGACCTCCCATCGGTATCTTCTCTCCCACAGATGATAGAACAGATCCATGGAAGCAGCAAGCACCAAGTCTTGGACTTGTTGCTCCTCTTCATGCTTCACTCGCTCAACCATACCAAAGCTGTGGAAAGTCTGTTCCGCAACAAGATTCGAGCTGGAGACTTCACCCTAAAACTACTCAATTCAGCCTTCCTACAACACCCTGTTGTGATGCAGGAGTACTTCACTAGCATCCAATCCCTGTGTGTCACCTTCATCTCTTCACCGGAGTCATCCATCTCGCATTTTGCTAGTGTCATGTACCATCTGGCATTCCAAGTGTTTGATCGCTTCTGTCAACAGGTAAGTAGTGGATCTGTGTTGTATATATAAGTTTTGGGGGGTGGGGGTATATGTGAGTGTACATGTGTATACATGTTTGTATATGTATGTGTTAATATGCTTGTATATGTATTGTGGGAGGGGGGGAATATTTGTGTGTATATATATATATCTGGTGTAGCCATCTGGTTTCACCAGTCCTCAGTCAAATCGTCCAACCCATGCTAGCATGGAAAGCGGACGTTAAACGACGATGATGATGATGATATATATATACATATATAGTAGATTGACCTGCGTAAAAAGGTGAAGAAGAAGAGTTCTCCATCAAATGAGAGTCCATTATTAATGTATTCATTTCATTCCTCACGCATTACACCAAAAAAGTTGGTTTCATAGAATAATCAGCGTCTGATGAACATACTTGTCATGTACATGAAACTATTAGTAGCGCATGTAATGCATACATTGATAT
>NC_069004.1:32828318-32830647 GCF_001194135.2 Octopus bimaculoides
GGCAAACAGGACACAGTCGTGTGTCGATAAGCCAGCTGGAGGAGATGTCCTCCTGGGGCTAAAAGCAACAGTAACATCCACCCCTAGGGGTCAGCCACACTTAAGTGGCAATATACTACACTTTATCGTGCAGTTACTGTTAATACTTCATTTAGAGAATTAACATTGCTTATATATATATATAT
Source organism: Octopus bimaculoides (assembly GCF_001194135.2). Classification (NCBI taxonomy): domain Eukaryota; kingdom Metazoa; phylum Mollusca; class Cephalopoda; order Octopoda; family Octopodidae; genus Octopus; species Octopus bimaculoides. The sequence continues at coordinate 32,828,504 of NC_069004.1, forward strand.
ATGTTTAAAACTTGTTCATTTTCTGCATGTCTTTAACCCTTTCATTACTAGATTTCTGTTGAGATGCTCTGTGTTTCTTTCAATTAATTTTAAATATAACAAAGAATTAAGGAAAACAACTTAGTTATCATTAACCTTGTAAAGGTTCAGGCAGAAGATTTTTTTTTTTTGTTTTTGCATTTCTTTATTGTTAATTTTTATTTCTTCTTCCACCAGGGTCTTCTCGACTATTTCGACAAACTCCATCTCTCTCAAATTCGGAAGTTGTATTCAATCATCAGCCAACTAGCTTTCCATAGTGACCACGATGGCGGACACACAAAAGTAAGTTCCTATGTTCTGATAAATTCAAAATATGTCTAGTCTTGTTATAGAATGATCTGCAGGACGTTAACCCTTTTGTTACCATATTTATTTTGAGATGCTCTATGTTTCTTTCAGTTACTTTAGATATAACAAAGAATTTAGTAAAATAACTTAGTTATCATTAAGCTGGTGTTAGGAACATAAATTGTGACTAAGGTTTGGTGGAAGATTTTAATTCAGAACTTATGAAAACAAGACACATATATACACACACACTTATTCTTTATTAATACTGATGGTCCCATTCACACATTTGTTTATACCTAAGGTATTACAAGTTAATGATAATCTATATTTATTCTTTCTCTCTTTCTCTTGTAGACAGACCTCCACATTGTGGTCAAGAAACAATTAATGAGTAACAAATTAAAGTAAGTACAGATAATTAATTAGTCACTAATTCAATATCATTATTTTAACGTCCACTTTTTCATGTCAGCATAAGTCGGATGACAACTGTACATTTTCACTCAGAAATTTGTTGCCTTGGAAATAATTACGTAAACCATTTTATTCTTTTTCTTGAAGGTATAAACAAAATGGAATCATTGGTGGTGTTATGTTGGTAAAGAACCTTACACCTGTCAGGTAAGTTATTTCATTTGGATCTAGAAACCTACCTTGCATCTCTCAGGTATGTTGTCTCCTTGGGTTTTGAACAACATGCCTGTTGTTGTTTCAATTTGATGAAGATTGCACACCTGTCAGGTATGTTGTATGTAGTTTTGAGTTGGTCAACATCTCACACCTGGCAGGTAAGTTGTGTAATGTTGATCAAGAACCACACATCTGTCTGTAAATTGTTTCGTGCTGGTGAAGACTTTTATATTTGTCAGGTATATTGTGTGGTGCTGATCAACCTCTCACACCTGTCAGGCATATTGTGTGATGTTGGTTAAAACCACCATTGTATTACTGGTACTAGTTTGTGCTTGAGAAGAGTCGTCAAACCAAGTGAAATCATAATTGTGGCCAGTGCCAGTGATATGTAACAGCTCCTGTGCCAGTGGCACGTAAAAGGCACCTTTTCCACTGGCACATAAAAAGCACTTTTACCAGTAACATGTGAAAGCACCAATGTTTTCTTCAAAATATATGTCAGAAGTATAAAGATTTGAATAACTCCTGTGTTTAACTCCATTTCTTAATTTATTTATGTTATATATATATATGTATATATACATATGTACACGTGTGTGTGTGTGTGTATGTGTCAGTTTTGTATGTCTCAACAATTTCCTGCAATTCTTACTGTTTTTGGTTTATTTGCTCCAACAGTGCTGATGATAATTTGGTGACACCTGAAAACGTTAAGGATGCCATTACCCTGTTGCAACTGATGAACACCAGCAGTCTGCAGATGCCCACTGCTCGTGCGCTGTTCATGGACGAGCTGTCCATGGTCATCACCCACACAAAATTACATCTGAAAGTAGAGGTGAGTTCTTTGAGTTCTGACTTCTTCAGTATTTTTGTGTCTTTTGCAGTTGTTAGTGGCAGTGTCTTAACTCTTTTGTTACCATATTTCTGTTGAGATGTTCTGTGTTTCTTTCAATTAATTTTAAATATAACAAAGAATTTAGTAAAACAACTTCGTTATCATTCAGCTGGTGTTAGGAACATAAATTGTGACTAAGGTTTGGTGGAAGATTTTAATTCAAAACTTTTGAAAACAAAGACATTTGTATCACAGAGGCAGTTTCAGCCAGGTTGGTATCAAAAGGGTTAAGCTGATCCTGATCAAGAAAAGACCTATGATCAAAGGTGCTCCATCCATG
>NC_069004.1:32830821-32835964 GCF_001194135.2 Octopus bimaculoides
CTCTCTCTCTCTCTCTCTCTCTCTCTCTCTCCCTCTCCCTCTCTACAATTCTGATCACAGTCAATTCTTATAGTGAAAAGAATTATTATTTATCGGTTTCTGTCGTCTTTATTCCTCAGGAATGGATAGAAGAGAACGTTATTGCAGACTTCCAGGACAGTTATGTGATCGATGTTCAGGATGACTACTTGACAAAGTAAGAACTACTAATACTACTACTATCACTACTACTACCACCACCACCACTATTACTGCCACCACCGCTATTACTGCCACCACCACTATTACTACTACCACCACCATCAAGCTTTGAGCCTCACAGAGGCAATAACTTGTGGCTGAGACCTTTGGTGATGTGCTGTGCTTCAGAGGACCCGTCAAGCCAAATGCACCCATTCTGGTGGCACATAACAAACACCTTTCGAGCGTTGGGACTCACAAAGACAAAGTGGCTGAGTTCCTTTCGAGCATTGGGCTTCATGGAAGCAATGACAGCCCTTTGACATTATGTCATACTTGAGAAGAAGACCCATCAAGCTGAGCAAAACTGCAGTCATGGCAGATACCAGTGTCACGCAAATGGCACCTCTGCTGGTGGCACATAAAAGCACCCATTACATTCTCCAAATGGTTGGCATTAGAAAGGGCATCCAGCTGTAGAAACATTGCCAAATCAGACTGGGGCCTGGTGCAGCCTTCCAGCATGTCAGCCCAGTTAAACCGTCCAACCCATGCCAGCATGGACAACAGCCGTTAAGTGATGATGATGATTAAACAGAAAATAAAAGAAGTTCTGTTTTTTAACCTAAATTCTCTCTAAAATGATTTTTACTTTTTATTTCTTTCTCTTCTCTCAGACAAACTCTGCTTCCTATGGATTTCCAATATTCCTTGGACGATGATGTTGAAGACAACATTGCCGTGATCATCTTACCACTCTTACTCTATGGAACTGCTTCTACTTCTGTCTTTGACTATGCTGAAAGGTAAAGTTAAATTGTGAATCTCTGCAATTTCTCATTGATTTTCGCCGCCTTTACATCATTGAAGATGGCAAGCTGCCAGAATCCTTAACATGTTGGACAAAATGCTGAGTGGTATTCCATCTGGTATTATGTTCTGAGTTCAAATTCTGCCCAAGTCAACTTTACAATGAAATAAATGCTAGTTGCACACTGGGATCAGTGTCCTTGACTTACCCCTTCCCCCAAAAAAATCAGGCCTTGCGCCTATAATAGAAAGGGATCTTTATTGTCATCCCTGCTTCTTCCTTATTTTCATTGATGTTGTCATTGTTATTAACTAAAGTCATCCCTCTTTCTTTCTTTCTTTTCTATATATATCCTTTGTAGTAGCCTGTCATCTCCTTTGTGTCTCGTGCCTACCCTTCGTCTCCTTGGAGTCCACCAGTTACAGAGAAACAATAACCTTGACAACATCATGGCCTTATTAGGTGAGGGAGGAGGAGGATTTTGAAATTTCAACGTTTTTGAATTCCTATTTTTGTTGTTACCATTTTTTTAAAGCCTTTGTTAATTATAGATTGTCTTCTTAGAATCACTTTTTTTCATGGGAATTACTGTTTATAATGATGTTTAATGCTAATGAAACAGCTGTTGAGCACATGAATTACTTGTCACCTTAAGCGAGTGTCTTCTATTAAACCCCAGGTTGACTAATGCTTTGTAAGTGAATTAGATGGAAACTGTATAGAAGCCTGTCCCGTATATATATATCATCATCATCATTTAACGTCTGCTTTCCATGCTGGCATGGGTTAGATGATATGATTGGAACTGTAAACCAGAGAGCTGCACCAGGTTCCAGTCTGATTTGGCATGGTTTCTATGGCTGGATGCCCTTCCTGACTCCAACCACTCTAAGAGTGTAATGGGTGTTTTTTACGTGCCACTGGCACAGGTTCTTCTATGTGTGTATGTGTGAGAGAGAGAGAGAGTGTGTGTGTATATAGTTCAATACAGAGCAAGTAATTCACGAGAAAAATAATTTACGAAGAAATAACTTGTGACTCTGTTACTATCTAGTGTAACAATTTAAAAATGATAATATCAGAATTGATAATATAGGCGATTTTAGGACCCCCCCCCCCAAAAAAAAAGCATTAAATAGCTGAAGGATTAAAATTAATCAAAGGACATACTAAGTATGTCTACCTGCTAGAAATAACAGTCACTCTTATTTTGGCAATTTAAATAAGAGTTTTGACTGTTACTTCTAGCAGGTAGAATTACTTAGTATGTCGTTTGATTAATTTTAATTATATATATATATATATAGTCTCAGTCATTGCGTCTGTGAGACCCAACGCTCAAGAGGAACTCAGCCACTTTGTCTCCATGAGGCCCGACACATGAAAGGAACTCGGCCACTTTACCTCCGTGAGTCCCAACGCTTGAAAGGTGCTCTTTACGGTGCCAGTTACATGACATCAGCACTGGCAAATACACAAAGCGTATACGTCAAGTATGTGTGTCTTTGTGCTTGTTTATGCCCCTGTAACTTAGCGGTTCATCAAGAAGATACCAATAGAATAAGTATCAGCCTGGAAAATAAATAAATAAATAAATACTGGGATTGATTTGTTTGACTATACCCTTCAAGGTAGTGCCCCAGCATGGCCGCAGTCCAGTGATTGAATCAAGTAAAAGGTTAACCTCTGCGAAATTTATGAATTTCCTCCTTTGCCATCTAAAGATTGAGAACGAAATGTAAGGGAGATAACTCTAATCCGATTTTTAATGTGATAGAACGAAGAAAGATAACTCTAGCCCTCATTATCTCTCTCTCTCTCTTTTCCTTTTGTCTTATTGGGAGATAACTCTAATCTATTAAGTCTAAAACGAAATTGCTATTCTTCGTCTAAACGCAGAAATTATAATAACAAGCATTTGTAATCCTTTAGCTTTTACTTGTTTCGGTCTTTGGAATGCGACGATGCTGGGGCACCGCCTTGAAGAGATTTTAGTCGGTCAGTTTTTTCTTTTTTAAAGCCTGGTGCTTATTCTATCGATGTCTTTTGCCGAACTGCTAAGTTATGGGGATGTAAACGAACTAACACCGATTAAGTGGTGATGAGGGAGAAACACATACACACACATCGATATATATCGTCCAATCCATGCCAGCATGAAAAACAGACATTAAATGATGATACATGGTTCTGGGTTCAGTCCCACTGAGTGACACCTTGGACAAATGTCTTCTGCTATAGTCTTGGGCGAACCAAAGCCTTGTGAGTGGATTTGGTTGACGGAAACTGGAAGAAGTGTGTGTGTGTGTCTGCGTTTGTCGCCTACCACTGCTTAACAACCAGTGTTGGTGTGTTTACATTCCTGTAACTTAGCAATTCAGCAAAACAGAATGATAGAATAAGGAACAGGCTTAAAATGAATGAGTACAGGGGTTGATTTGTTCAACAAAAATCGTTCAAGGTGATGCTCCAGCAAGGCCACAGTCTAATGACAGCTACAAGTAAGTGATGAGAGATAAGAAAATCCTAGTTCAAGGGAGAAGTGGGTACTATTTCTAGCAATTCAAACTTCCACATGGAGGATCATTCCTGAGCCCACAGCACATTTCAAAGTTTGACGAGCAAGAGGAGTGATTTTTTCTTTTTTCTCTTCTGTCCCCCCATGATGAAGGTCATCTGTGATTGTTTATCTATTCTAGGTTGTCCGTTGTGTGTGACGACATCCCAGGTCATTGAGAAAATCGAGACAGTGTCGACCGCCGAGAAAGAAATCATATGTTCCACTTTGTTCTACACCCTGAATTGGTTTCGTGAGGTGAGTGTTCATCCTTTTGTTTTAATCAACCCCTGTAAAGTGGTTGGCATTAGGAAAGGCATCCAACAGTAAAGACAGTGGAGCTCGATGCAATCTTCTGACTTACCAACTCCTGGTAAGTCAGAGAACGAGTCAATTACATCAAATGTTTCACTGGTACTTAATTTATCACCCCCCAAAAGGATGAAAGGCAAAGTTGACCTTGGTGGAATTTGAACTCAGAATGGGAAGATGGATGAATATAATAATAATAATAATAATAATAATAACAATGGTTTCTGATTCGGACACAAGACCAGCTGTTTTGCGGATCAGAGATTGGTCAATAACCATCGACTGCAGAATTGTAACTGGTGCTTCAAAAGGGGTGAGAGGCAAAGTTGACTTTAGTTGGATTTGAACTCGGGCCATAAAGAAATGGAATGAATACTGTAAGGCACTTCTACTGACACCCAAACCATTCTGATAATCCACCATCTTTATCTAAGAACTAATAACAGTTTCTGATTTCAGCAGAAGGCCAGTTATTTTGAGGGGAGGGTGTTTGTCAAGATTATCAACCCCAGAGCTGAACTTGTCTGGGGCTTCCTTTTATCGACAGTACCCCCCATCACTTGCTGGTTCAATGTGCAAAAACCAGTTGAATAGAGTACTGTACTTGAAAACAAGCGTTGGCATCAGAAACGATGTCTGGCAGAAGAGCAGTTCTTTTTGTAGCCTCAACGACAATCGTATATCACAGATTCTTTTCCCCCCCTCCCCTCTCTCTCTCTCTCTCAGCCTGTCTCCCAATCTATCTCTTTGTCTCTCTCTCTCTCTCCTTACAGATCATTAACCTATTCAGCACCCAGAATGATCCGGAAGTTTCAGGCAAAGTTATTTTAAGGTTGAAGAACATCACAGACACACAAGAACTTCTGGTGAAGTGTCTGGCCGGTGAGTAGACAGAACTGCTGAACAAAGGTAGCACATGTAGCTTATTGTCATGTAGCTTATTGTCATGGCAATTCCCAATAAGCTCCACTTGAGTTCATCAAATGATCAAAGGCAATCTAGCCATGACCACCCCATGTTATAATATATCTAGGACTTCATTTCAACTAATGTTATATTCTAGTGGTTTTGCTGTGAATGTATGCAGAATTGTGCATTATGTGTAAATTTTGCATTTCTTTACTAAGTTTGTGTGCATCTATGCAAGTAATCATTTTTCAAATATTTTTAATTAAAAAAGATCTTGATTTCATCTTGAAAATGCTCTGCGTCTGCACATGTTTTTTCCTATTGTCATAAAGCATCTGCCCTAGTGACGATGAAGGATGTGATGGGAGGGTAAA